>NC_036464.1:15493790-15793790 GCF_002775205.1 Xiphophorus maculatus | reverse complement strand
TGAGGAATCCTGGAAACTCCCGTGGCAGATATTTACAGGTGCCTAAATGCTTTCTGTCACAAAGCGCCGCCTATTTCCACAAAGCTCTTCCTTGGTTCTCTAGACTACAGCTGAGCTTTCAACTCACAGCGTACATTGCGTACCTTCCCACTCAGTTCCACTAGGTTAGCAACAGCAACAATTAGCAAACACCTGGTAAAACTGCAAGTCTACTGAGATTGTCATGCAATCTCATTCTCAGTCCAACACTCTATGAATGGTTGCTAACGACCTAAAGAAGAGCATTATTATGATGACAGCTAAAGATCGGAAAGAGTAGGAGCTTGTTGAAAAGACAGAGGCCAATTTTCAAGGAGTTAAATTTCTTTTAAGATATGCTTGATATGTTTTAAGTTATGCTATACAGCATTTGTATAACAATTGAAGGTAGCCTATTTACTAAATTGTGCTATGAAATACACCTGGAAAATACACAATATCCTCCAAGTAATTTTTGACATTTTTTCGTAATATGTAAATGAAAAGCAGTAAATGTATTTCAGATTTCCTACTCCATTTTTGTTTAGATGCCATTTCCAACCAGAATACAACTATTTCAAAATCAGTTTCATTAAATCTGAGGATTGTCTACTACAAGACAATCCAATGAATACTGCATGAAACAAACCCCTAAGAAGTTTACTGTTACCACACAGGTGTGACAGAAACATTCACTTCACAAACCTGCTCTCTCTCTGCTCAGACTTGAATTCAATGGCAATAAGCAACAGCTTCAACTTCACATAGCACAACCTGGAAAACAAAAACACTGTATTAGCGAAGAAATATACAAAAGCACTTGATGTGTTTGAGCATTACATATGTTATTTACATTTTTTTTAGAAAACACAACCTTTAGCAAAGAGTGATACTCACTCGCACACAGTGGGGAAGGAGAGGCCTACAAAGGCACTGGACAAATACTCTGTGTACATCTCATTAGCTACTCCTTCTAGGTAATACTTCTGCCATGTGTCCTCCTCAATCTGAGAAGAAAAAGGATGGAAACCTCAAATGTGAATTTTTTTTTTAAATATGAGAAGGAAAAAGCAGCACAGTTTCCTTTCTAACATCTGTCCAATGTGGACTGCAGATGTTCTCCTGCAAATCATCAGCCGGGTCATTATTAGATGATCCATCATCTTTATGACATGAAAACGGGTCTTCAATAGAAGCAACCGCCTTAGTGTTGGGCCAAAGAAACACTGAACAGATTCCAGATGAGTTGTCACAAAAAAAAACACATGCCAAAATGACTGTAAACACTGCAGTGAAAGCCTTTCTCTGCACAAGGATGGTGAAATTCCCACAGACCTGGCCCATCCGTCACCAGATAAGATATAAAACAGTGGTTGTGTTAACCTCAGCTTCAGTCCAAAAACCATCTCCAGAATGCTGAGAATGAAATCTGTGACACTTTGGTGTGTCCAGATGGATAGACAAGGAGAGTAAATCTGTTCCTGTGAGTTACCTCAATGAAGGACCTCATGGAGAAGAGATTGGCCAGCATGGTCGACAGGCCCTGTGCAAGACAGCTCTGGGCAATGAAACCAGCCTTCAGCTCAGCCAGGCATATAGCATCATCACCTTCCTTCCAGTTCCAGCTGGGAATGTTCAGCAGATGGGCCTTCAGAGCAGGAGAGGTAGAAAGGTCATAAAACAAAGAAGACCATAGAAACGTTTGGTTCAGACACTGCTTAAGAAGTAGTTCATTTTGGCAAACAGTTGATACAATCTGGACATTTATATGATCAATTTAAGGTTTGACTCAACTGACAGCTAGAAAACTGTCATTTTATACAAACATAGCCAGTTTAGCTGGCTTTAGTAAAGTGTAGCAAACTCCCAAGATTATTTAAAGGGCTCTCACTATGTCTAAACTTCTTATGAATGTGAAAATACAAAGCACACATGAGACAACCAGCAGCTGGTTAGCCAACTCCAAACAGTACAAAATTACAAGTGCAGCATCAAGCTATAGAATATATAAAAATATATTTTATTTATAATTTGTCCTCATTGAATATACAATTAACATTAAATCAATCAAATACATAATTCTAAAGGTTTTATGTAAATAGCTAAAGAAAATTACAAAATGTAAGATTATCCTTGGGCTGATAGTACATCTTAATTTTAATACAAAAAAAACAAAAACCGTGATTTTTTTAAAAAACATATTTCTGATTTCACTTGTTTCTGGCCTCACAATTACACTGATACTCCAGTCTAGTAGGGACCATAAAGCACCAGGTTTTTCTGCCAGCCACAAAGAAAATGCTCGCTGTTATATCACATGTATATTTGGTTTGATTCTGTCATGTAAATTTATTTGAGCTGAATTGATAAATATCGCAATTTAATGTGATAATCAAGCGTAATTAATTGTACCAGTGCACTCCTTTAAACTCATATTATACTTTGCTGTAGCACAAACTGTATGTGAAAATACTCTTAATCTTAGCCATTCATCGTATCAGTAAGTGCTTATGTGGTTTTCAAAACACTACTTTGCTCCTACTGCTTTAAAATGAGCAAATAGTTTTTAAATGACCATTGCTGAAAAGGTACCATTGTCATGATTTTAATGCGCTGTGGAGCCCAAGAGAAACATAGTGAAATCTTACACACTGATAATTGCTTTAACACTTACCTTATTGTGATACTGTAGCATCTGTGTTATTATTCTGATCTTGGGATGATAGTTCTTGATGGATATGACCCTTGAAAAACAACCGCAGAGATTCACCATCGAAATGTCACCATAAACAAATTATTTCATACCGATTTCACTTTCCACAGGACATTATACCTCATGATGTTAGAAGCGTCTTCAGCATCAGGATCTGCACAATATTTGTTGGCCAAAATTAGACAGGCATCCGCTGACTCGATCTTTGTGGGAAGAACCAAATAAGCAAATGGTTTTAAAACACAATAATGGCAAACAGAATACATATTTTATCCAGTCTTTTGTTTTTACCACTATCTGTTTTTGAAAGCATGTTATTATTTCTCACAAAATAGTCTTTTTCAAACTTAAATGGTCTGCAGAATGAATGCTATTTATTTTCAAAAACTCAATTTAAAAGTAATTTTGACCATGGCTGTCTGAGTGTTGTTTGGATTTTGAGGGATTTGGTCAGGAATGATACCTTCACTCGGGCCAAATCATGAGGGTTGAGAACCGATCCCTGGTAGAACTCGACTTGAGTAAAATGGCGTTTGAACAAGGCTTCCAGCTCAAGATTAGGGGAAATACTATCATACAAAGAACACAATGAAAAGGATTAGAAAATGTGAGGACACCTTCTATAAAGCATAACGTTCTGCACCATCTTACATATTTGAAGAAGGAAAAGATGAACTTACTTATGGAGAAAAACAATTTCTACATTGACATCATCCCTGTCCTTGTGTAGGAAGTCTTTGAGGAAGTTGGAGACACTTTCGAGGGTAATATGACCACAGACCACAATGTGCCTGAAAGGGGGGAACACATCTTGAGTGGCCAGCATAAATCACTGCAGACACTGGCATATCTCCCAAAGAAAGTCAGACAAACCAAAGCAGTACATTAGCTCAAATAGAAAGTGGAAAAAAAGGCCTCAACCTCAATGTTAAGTAATGCATTTTCAAAGCAAACCAGTAACTGAATTTAATCTTTTTTGCCATACGAGTAAATTTTCCCTCCCCCCATTTAATGGAAGAAGTTAAATTCAGTGCAATCAAATACTTAACTCTGCACCACTACAGAAAATCTAAGATATAATCACACATCCCACAATGCTTGGACTGTCATCCGTTCTCAATATAAAAACTGTCCCTTCAGCCAAACCAGCCCTTTGTGAGCAGAAATGATTTTGACAAAGACATATACATCAATAACCTCGTGCTTTTATACAGAGCATTACTAAAACTCTCAAAATGATTCAGAGGCCTGTGGCTGACACAGACTCTAAACAGGACCACAGAGTATTTGACAGCTCCTTGGCAACTTTCAGCATTATGACTGGGGAATCTGACAGAGAACGCACAGAGCTGATTACAGTCAAAAGGGAGACAGGAGTTGCTTAAGATGGTTCTTAAGGCTAAGGCTATGTCCCTGTTTTTCCTCAAGTTAAAATTTTTAACTACTTTAAAAAGAAATTTAAATATTAATTGTTATGTCTGACCATGTGGTACTTCAGATAATTACTTTTTTGTGCCACAGATCTAATGTGTAAGAGTTCCTGTTGATGAAATTATTTTGCTTAGTAAAAACTATTCCTCTCTCATTCAACAAGTTGGTATATTTTTAAGAGTAAAGCTGTATGTAAGTAATTTGAACACACTTCTGGACGTCTTGGTGATTACTACTTCTGTTAAAATATCACTACAACTGGAGGTAAAATACTTTTAGTACTCCTGCACTATTGCCATTGTGACTGGCGCTTTGGAGTTCCAGCATCATGATTTTACACTGACACTATAGCAATCTTATCTCCAGCCATGCCAGGTTGGGAGGGATAATTTTACTATATCAGAAAATCATCTGCTGGAAAGGTTGCATTTTAGAGACGACATGTAATATGGTTTCATTTTTGTTTTTTGTTCCAAAATAACACTGTAAGTCAATTATTATATTTGTTTTTTCTGAAGTCTTGCTGCATAGGAGTGGACCACCCTTCAACTAATATTTTGTCAGAACACCTTCTGGTTATTTTAAGCAGTCTTCTTGAGTTCACACCTATCATAAATTATGCTGAATCTGATTAACTTGTAATAAAGGTCAGCTGTCCTTGGATTTTTGATTTTATTATACAAGCGCAACCTTGGTTTAAACCCATAGTTTGCAGACACGTTGCAAAGGATTAAAGAGACCTCTCTGTATGAGGGTACAAAAAATTCCCACCATGGCACAACAGGGAAAATCATGAATAAATATAGAAAATATGGGACAATATTAGCATGGCAAAAAGTAATTGGTTAGGAGACTGCCAAGAGGCAGACAGCAACACTAAATGTCAATGTGGCAACAACTTACTGTATTCTCCACAGATCTAGGATAAACAGAGTTTACTTTTCTTTCAAAGCAAAACAACCATTGCAAAAATGCCTGGAAAGCTTGCAGAAGAACATGTTATGATCTGATGAAACCAAACCAAAACCTTTGGGCCAGGATTGCAAAATGTAACTTCAGCAAAAACAACAACACTGAGTATCAACAAATGAACATGACTTCCACAGTAAAATTTGGGAAAGGTGGCATCATTCTCTTGGGTTATTGTTTTGTTTTGTTTTTTTAATCAAAATCGGGGTTTTCCCAAGAGAGATGAAATTGTTAATACTTCAAAATACCAATAAAATAACATTTACTTCTGACCCAGAAGCTTTATTGTCTCCAGGCATACATCACAAGCCACATTAGAATTGTTTGGCGACAAGACAATTAAAGGTTTTTAGTAGGCTGGGTATGTGCCTGAACTAAATTTGACAGAGAATATATGAAGAGGGCTATTTCCTCTAAATCTGAGAAATTTGGAGAATGATTGCAAGGTAGATTGGGCGAACACCATCAAGTCAATATGTGGCTGCTAAAGAAAATAGTCAGGTTGCTAAAAATTCATTAAAGTGGTTTGTCATATTATTAGTTTAGTGTATGGACCTATACAAACAAGTCATTGAGCTTTTTTCATTCCAACATATTTTTTTTTCTTGGATAAATTGTACCACATAACTAAAAATAGATTTTGAAAAAAAAACCCTGATATTATAGCAAAGTGAACGGCTCTGAGCAACAAAATGCAACACTCTCAGCAATGACAAAAAAATCACTACTCTCATGCTAGGCTATGCAAAATCTCTAACAGTCAAGATCATGCCAAATATTAAAGCAACTCCATCAACACAGAAGACAAACCAGTTTGCTGATTAATTCAACTGTTGAATACTTGACTACTTGGGGGGAATTCATAGCCTGTGTGTAAGTTATAGAAATTAAATACACAGGCATTTGGGCAATAAATAAGTATGGAAAATAAATTACCTTACTGCATTGGTAACATAACAAAAGTAACTAAATATACAAATTAGGATAACGACAAAAGTGACATCCATACTTAAAAAGACATAAGGCTTGGATGTTTTTACTAAATGTGCTTCATTTCATCTGATTTAAATACACATAAAACTACATTTTAGATGCACCAAATAAATTAGAATATTAAAAGGTGTGATGGTTACTTTATTTTCTGAAACATATAGCTTGTAGAGATGGATAGCTGTTCATTAGTAGATAGATTTAAACAGGAGTAAAAAAAAAATCTGTTATTGTATGTTCTACAGTATATAATACACGTTTTATAAACTGTGTGCAAGGAGTTACAACCTTTTACATCATGCAATTGATTGAATTAGGAATGTTAAATAAAATCACTCTAAGATTGTTTTACTACCATTATAAAAAAAACAATTTTTTGGTTTCAAGTTATGATTTGTCTCATATCAAAAAATGAAAATGAAAGCCACTTTGAGAACTTCATTTCCACTGCTATAAGCTACTTTCCTAGCATTTTATTAAAATCTCAAATATATTGTACAATTTAACTGTTTGGTATTGTTTAATTGAGTCCAGTCTTCATATCGATGAGGATTAGCTAAGACAGGAGGCAGATACTAAGTATCCTATGAAGACATGTACAGCAGCATGTGTCATAACCATGGTCTTTTTCAGTACTTGATGTGCCAGAAGATAATTGAATCTCTTCAGTTAAAGTGCAGTTTATTCCGAATATGTTGGAAAGATGTCATGATCTGAATTAACACACTTTTTTCCTAAATAAAATTTACAAAAAGCATTTTGCGGTCATATTTTTGCACTGTGTAAAATCTTATCACCTTTTAATCTACCATAATGCTCTTATGCACAAAACGGAAGCTCTGGTGAAGATATTAACCTTTAAAGTCAAGACTTAAAACTGTACAGAACATTACTGAAGTCTGGTTCAATCTGGCTTGTTCAAAGGAAAACGTATTTAGTGGTGTTAGATGAAAACCATAGTCACGATCACTAGGTCTTCTGCGCTGAAACATATGGCCTTGGCAGGACTGAACTGCAGCAGACTTGGCAAAGCAATGCCACAGCCATATTAAGAGAATGACAGTTCTGGGATGTTGTGGGACAAAATGCTTTTCACAGATGTTGCCTCTGACCTTTACCAGAAACTAATGAGTAGTTGTGATCAAATGTTTGGCTAGAGCAGAGCTAAAAGGCAATTGTGTGGTCTCACTAGCTGATGAGCTGAGATGTCTGTGAGAAGCTTGCTCTATCTGGCACAAGATGTTTCTCATTTCTTAAAAAGTAAAAAATAAAAATAGGTAGTGTTCCCTTATTTGAGTAACCCCTGTATTAGTTCAGAAAAACTATATAGGAAAAACTGTACAGAAAAACTATTTGGTTGAGCATAAGATTAGAAGTGCCAAATACACAACTGAAATTAAGAGTCAAGATTAAATTACTGTAAAGGCCACATCCAGAAAGAATGTATTTACATATTAACAAAAGAATTTGCTGCTGTTTTTCCACAACTAGGATTTATTGATAAATTAAACATTATTTCTCCACATTTAAAAATATTTTTCCCACAATCAAACCAATATTTAATCTTAAGAGAGAAGTATTTACTTGACCGAAGTCATGGATAGTGTTGTATTTTTCACCTTTCTTTCTCAAAAAGGTGGGTTCAAATATAACAACATTTTTGGGTTTATATGTGTACAATCCATACTCGCTATAAGGCAGCAATGTGTATTGTTTGATCAAGAAACAACCTTACTCCCATCTAGTTGACATGTAATTTGCAATTTTGCTGAATCTAAAGTGCCTTGCAAAAGTATTCATGAACTTTTTTACGTCTCATCACATTACAAATACAAACCTCAAGGTATTTTATTGATATGGTTAAAAATCTAAAAAGCAGTCGTTTGTATTCAGTCCCCTTTCTTCTGATGCCCATAAACAAAATCCAGTGCAACAAATTTCCTCCACATGTTACCAAATGAGAAAATAGAGCCCACCTATGTTTTCTTTCATCCAAACATATTTTCAGTTTGTTTTGTGAAGACATAAGGGAAGGTCAGTAAACAAACATCATCATGACACTAAGAAACACATCGGACAGTTTAGGGAGAAAGCCCTAGAAATGCATAAACAACAACCATCTCCAGTATTAGGTAAGCCATTTTATAAAAATCCAGGTTTTATGGAAGAATATTGAGGGAAAAAAAACATTGCTCAAAGAAATCTTTAAGTCCTGTTACCACAAACATATGGAAGAGGTTGTACTGATTAAATGTGTGCAGTTTTTAATTTGGACTGTTGTTCTACCTAATAAGATCCCCCAATAATACACCACAGAAAGCAATTGTAATGTAATAAAGTTGTAGAAGTATGAATACTTTTTTAAGGCACTGCATCTAAAAAACAAAAATAAATAAAACAAAAAACACATTATTGACACAGTTCTTTACGATAAAACGTAAAAATCCAGAAACTTAAAACAAAGCAAAAAACAAGCTGCACAAAAATATTAAATGCAACAGGGTATATAACTGCACATGCACACAAAGCATGCACATAGACAACATCCCGGGATGTCCTTAGAGGAAACAAGGAACATGAAATGAACACAGAGCTCAAACATCAGCAACAGAGGTCACTTAATTGCTACTGCTCTAATCCTTAAGTCAGCGATGAAAATTTATGTAAAGCCTGCCACAAAGATGCGTCATTTTCAACTTTAACTCAATGTTAAGTTTTCAACCCACTTTCAGGAAACTGTGACAGCAATAGGTAATACTACATCTTCTCTGACGGGCAAAAGCTATGTACTTTACGATGTACCGCCTTTCTCTTTTTGTCCAGAGTGAATATGTCTTGGTCTGCACAGTTCAAATGGATAACCCTTTTTTTTCCTCTGACAAGGTTCAGCCAGGATTGAAATCAGTTTCCGTGCCAAACCGTCGGCTGAAGTCTGGGCTAATGGAAACCACAGTCTCATAATGGAAACCACAGAGCCCAAAGTACAGTGGACTCCAACAGAACATAACATTTGTCATTACTACATCAACATACGAGCTGTCAGTGTGCTCATGGGTGTATGCTACAGCGTAGCAGGAAATTTCACCAAAGCTAACATTAAACACAAATCTAACATCAGGAGTAATTTCAGTTTCCAAATAGCCTGAAAGGTTTGTTTTAAATGACAGCAGAGTTGAAACCTTAGTTGCATTTGGAATAATTTAAAATGTATCATGATCTCATCGATTGAAAGCTCCATAATCAGTCAGTTGCAATAATCTCCTAATCTCATTTCCATTTTGCTTTTCATGTGTTGACAGCTGCTATATGGTAATGTATGAAAATCTAGGCACTACCAGAAAGCCACATGACAAACCAATTTTTGATAATAGCCTCTTCCTAAACTTATCTAAATTTGTTCTGCAAAACTCCAGGGCTCCTCAGACTTTGCGTGTTTTGTGGGTATCTTGTGATTGTTACCATGTGTCTGACCAAAGGGAGTGACGGAAAGTAGTGCAGCAGGAGAAAAATAAAGTGAGAGGGAGAAATGATCCCCAGTTTTGACAAGGGCTTCACTCAGCACCCTTCTACGAGTGAGAGCTGAAGTCACTGGCTAAACAACATTTCATCAATCTTATCTCAGTGGCAGGCGGGTGTTACAGAACAAAGGCTTTTTTTCTTCCCTTCAAGCCTTACTGTTCTGCTGACTCTACAGATTGTCCACCACTGAGAAGAGTGACTGAAATTGATGTGAGGAACAATGGAGAGGAGTGAAAGAAAGAAACAGAAAAGGCAAGATGGTACCATGAAAAATTAGCAGAAAAGAGAGAAAAAGAAGAGGACTATCTGTCTGCTCTGAACACGTACAGCATGCTCTTTAAAATATAATTTTTTTTCGCTGGCGTGCTAAAAACGTGTTGTATTGGTCTAAATTATTTTTGCCATGACATCACCATCTCCTTTCAGTTATTTCTTCATAGTAAACAATCAACTGAACACCTGGGCATAAGATGTAATGCTTTAAGAGTGCCCCCAAGTGGTCAGATAAGTACTTATGGAATTATTCAGAAAGCATGGCACATGATGTAAAGCACTTTGAAATGCCTTGCTGCTGAAATGTGCTATACAAATAAAATTTGATTGATTGATGTCTACCATGCTGGGGCGCCACATGGCTCACTGATAGAGCAGGCGCACCGTTTACAGAGACTAGTTTTCGACATAGTTGTTCCCAGTTCGACTCCAGTCCCCGATTATTTACTGCATGTCTTTCTCTTGTCTCTCTGCCATTACTCCTATTTAGCTACTAAAGGTCATTAGTGGCATAAAATCCCTTAAAAAAGAGCAACTAACATGCTAAGGTGACTGAATTTTCATTAGTGCAGACAGAATAGGGTGGCCTGAGCATAAAACTGAAGCTATGACTGAATTAAATATAAATTTCTGTTGCAGAGGTGCAAATATGCATGATGTATGAAAGCAGCAAATGTTTGTTGTGGAAAATTTTTTCACATGTCCTGGTGATCAAACTGTGTGTGCTACAATGACGCTGAACTGAAAGGTAGATACCCAGTAGTGTGATGGGGCTTAAGGTTTGAGCCACAAAGGGAAAAGAGGAGTAATGTACAATAAGCATTGTGGCACTCTTGTACAAATAGTAAACTGACCAAAGAGTCACACAGACTTTACAGTCAAATCCACACGCACGACAAAACAAATGCTGACACTACATAGACACACACGAGAACAGAGGACCGAGCAGGCAAAAAAACCAAGCAAAAAGCAATTGAGAGCCTCCAATGGGAGCGAGGCATCCAGCATTCAAGGGTGTGGGAGCTGACTGAAGATCAGGGCCAGAATAATGTCAAGCACGGATGATGCAATGTGCTACAGCAGTGACAAACGACGGCGATTAGGGCTTTTTCATCGGGTTTGCAGGTAATGAAAAAGCGACGAGACGGCAGGTCGTAAAGAACATCCCAGGTATGATGCAGCTGAGGAGAGGATTAAGGCATGCAGAACTAACTCAAGCAAAATAAAATAAAAAAATAAAAATAAAATATAAAGTAAAAGAACTTATATCCTGCAATGGTCATTGTGATTGATGATGCTTGAAAGGACCACCAATAATAATGCACTTGCAGATGTTTCAGTCTTTCTATGCTCTCGTGGGAAAATCCTTGAAAAGTGGATAATAGGGATTTCATGACTCTTTGCTTCATTTTATTTATTTATTTTTTAAACTGAACCCTTTTATGGATGCATTGGACATTTGTATTGCAGAGAAGCACCACAGGTCAGCGTGTTGCAAGACTAAAACGTTTAGCAGTCATGAAAGCTCTATTGTCCAAATTAAATTATAGCGCAACACAAGATGTGTTGAGGTGGACAAAAACAAGAAAATAAACAGCACACTGATGACTTAAGGAAAGTGTTGAATGAAGGAAAGAGAGAAGTAGATTCAGAAAAAATGGTAGGTAGAAAAAAAGTGAAAGAGTGAAAGCAAGAGTGAGGGGGCATGAACATGTGTGTCCTAATGGCCAAGGTCTCCAGTCACGTAGTGTGACTTCATCTAACTTTATTTTACTATTGTACTCAAACTTTATGAACATGAAATGTCAAGTTAACCAACCCCTGATATCCTATAAACTTAAAACAGGGGGTGCACTTTAGTCACACAACCACACCTTGTCTGGATTTCAACTTACTTTCTGCCTCGTGTTGAGTTATAACTCCCTCCGTATTTCTTCCGATTAAGGATGAGAGCAGCAATTTCTGGCACGTAGCGAGCAAACATGGCCTACATGCATGGAACAGAAAAAAAAGAAAAAAAGGCATGCAGAGAGGGTTCTACCGCACACTTAAAAACAGCAGAACCATCTGGAATACTTACTTTCTCCCATTAACCGCACTATAGGAACCACCATATTTCTTGCGGTTTCCTATTAACTCTATGATTTCAGGGACGTAGCTGGCAAACATGGCCTAAGGAGGAGATAGAAGACAGAAGAAGAGACTAAAAAAGAGACTACTATGCCAAAGAGTGGGTAGTGGAGAATGTGCATCCAATTTATTATTTTTTTTCTTAGATGGGAAATGTTTTTGCTTGCTAGAAATCTTCTAAGATTCATATATGGGCAGAATGTCTTCATATGGAAAAAGATTTTATTGCATTTCATGTTTTAAGCCCCACTATGTTACAATACTTCAGACACAAATTTTGTCACAGCTGAATAATTGTCAGTCTGTGATGGCACCAAAAGCCTTTCTTTGGGTGGCAGAAATTTAAAACTGAAACCTATGTGCCATGTTTTGTCCAACAAACACAGATGATCTGGCAGGTTGATTTGAAAAGGCCCACCTGATGGTTCACAGCTGCAAAACACATCAAGACTCATTTGTTGGGCTAGAGAATGAGCTGGATGCATTTTGCAAAGTTACACAGCTTCGAAAGGGATAAGGGTTGAATTCAGTAGAAATGCCATCATTAGGTCAGTCATTGGTGTTCATTTATCAGTAAAAGCTTAAATATCTACCATAAAACTATAAGGAGAGGACATGCGTGAGAATTAGGCTGGTCAGCTCAGACAACTTTAAGTTTGACTGGCTCTGATTACTGACTGGACATTTAGAAATGTAAAAAAAATGTAAAAACATCTTTCTCTGATCAATGTTAATGTCAGCTTGCACTACCCAAAACACTCTTTGGAGTGTAAGTTGTTATTGTATCTTAAAGATTCAAAGCTAGCGATTTTTAGGATACAAATTAAGTCAAAGGAAGAACAGCAATATCAGGAAAAACTGGGTTTTTAATGAAGGGATGACAGCAGAAATTTACACATTATGGGAAATTAAAGGATATTTCTATTCTATCTATTCAGGCTAGGAGTTAGACATTATCAGCACGGACTAAACATTTCACTCCTTCACCATGTTATATTCTTAAGGTTTTAGTCAATTTGTTTCACATCAACGCTGACATTGGAATATAACATGGCTGCTCTGAATTAATAAACACCTTTATTTTTAGATCTTCAAATTATTCTCCAATATAATACTGCATGTCCTCTGTTGCCGAACATGTAGTTAGTCTTTCACATTACAAATTTAGAAAAATGCACACTTTTTAGATTGCATTGCCAATAGTGGTCACACTGCTCACTGAGCATATAATAATAATAATAATAATAATAATAATAATAATAATAATAATAATAATAATAATAATAATAATAATAATAATAATAATAATAATAATAATAATAATAATAATAATAATAAAGACAATTTTTATGTTGGAAAATGGCTAGACTGTGCTTGGACTTGTTCCCAGCACAAACAACCACCGGCACTTGGTCCTATTAAACTTCTGTCTGATTTAGTTTCATACTGAAGCAGACTTTCTAATTTATTTCACTGCATTTTTATTTAGAGAATAACTTAAAGAAGTGAAAAATGTGCATGGAAAACTCACATTCTTTGTCTGTTGGAGTTCTAGATCACAGACAGTTTTGCCTTGCAAATTACAAATATCCAAATTTCTTCTGGGAACCACTAAAAGCAGCCCAGGTACCCCCTCTAGTGCTTTTACCACAGTCTAAGAACCACTGCTTTAGAGAATACACATTGAGGTGAGTGTTATGTTAACTGTGCTTATTGAACTAATTACTCATAAAGGATGTTAACAACACAAAGTTTCACTTCCTAATAATTTCATTAATTTCACATTAGTAAAAGTGTTTTGCAGCAACTACTGTCTCTCACACACATTGCAAGTCATCACTGGGCTGAATAAACACAATACTATCATTATTAATGCCCGCTGAAAGCAAGGAGGCTACAAGTAAAACTGATAGATATGGTTTTTAATGAAAAATCAGGTCAAAGCTTAACAACAACGGAATTTGGATATCAGGCCAAAATGTCATATTGGATCAACTAAAGTCAGGAGTAATGTTAGGGGTTTAATTTGATCTATGTTTCTAAAACTGCTCCAGACTGGAATCATTTTTCAGCCACTGGTGCTGACAGAAAGCACGCTAAGTTGCTTACATAAAGACTTCAAGAGCTTTCAGCTCTCTGAAAAACACACCATCTATCATCACAAGCACGAAGCTACATATCGTCACACATGTGTAGGTAATATTTAATCTGTCATGGATCCAAATTTAGAAATAAAAAAACTAACTGTGATTAGGGTAAATCCTTAATCCACAGCCCTCCAGCTTTGTGCCGGTACTCATGAGTGCTTACAGGTGTGCGCATTCATGCATGCCTGTGTTTACGTTAATGTCCTTGTAGCAGCCCAACAGGATTCTAGATTCTAGAAGAGGTGAGGGAGGAGGGGGTTACTGTGGTACCAGTCAGGCTGGCCTGAGCTTCATCTCCCTGCCCCTGTGTTTGTTGGAAATGTGGGAGTAGACACGGAAGGAGGGGTGTCCTGAAACCGCAATTGCTTTTATAAGAGAATAATATAACAATATTATGAGACAGAAGCATATACTTTAATCCAACAGATATAGGATGGACACATAAGGGGAGCAGACAAAGAAACACCGGGACCTATAACTAGAGCAGACAGGATACAGTAGGCTAAACACAAGGATACTGACATATAAATAACAAGTTCAGGTAAAGGCAACGGAGATTAAATTATTTAAAAACATACTTTGTTAACATATCACATATTTAATACAATTTGCAGTCATGATTTAAATTAGGTCTAAATAATCTATTAAGGAAGGATATAAAAGTGAGGATAGGGAGGAAAGAAAAGTTTGATTTTACCAAACCACCAAGGATGAAGAAGACCATGAACAGGCGGCCCAGGGTGGTTTTTGCATAGACATCCCCGTAACCCACTGTAGACATCGTCACCATCAGCAAGTAGACGCATTCCCAATAAGACAGCGACTGGGAATTTTCAAAGTTTTCCCACGGATCCCCTGAGTTTTCCACCTACAGTGGAAATGGGAACAGAAATAGTGCAGATAATTAGACATAACACTCATCAGAACTTTCAAAACAAATTTCTTAGAATTTAATACATTCAGCCAGCTGGGATATGATTTTTCATCACATCAAGCTTTGACTACCATCTAGTGGTGATATTTTATAATGCATGATGTGTTGCTGAGCAAGGCTGTTATATAGTTTATAACAAATTAAATAAATTATGTCAATTTCATTGTTTGGCTAGTTAGTGTTCGACAGCATTTAATGAAAGAAACAAGATAAATAGGGAAGAACAACTTTGGGCCGTTGTCATTATTTACATATTGATTTTATTTCTGCACAGATATAATAATCATTAATTACCAAACAGGGCTTCAAAATAATACCTGATGAAAATTTCTGTTGCTTATATGTCAAAGATAATTTTTCTATGAAGTGAATAAGATGATTACTTTGCCATGTCAAACTGTTGCTTCAGTGTCACTACAAGATGTGTCTCCATATACAGTTCTGATCAGATGTTTGTCATTTCTGACATTAGGATCACAATGTTACTGTTGTTATTGGGGTTATCTATTATTTATTTGATTATACACAATATATTTCATCTTCAACATGAAACTATTTGAGAGAAGAATGATGATATCTCAAAACAGGGGCTGAAATAAATATTTAAAAACTTTGGGTGAAATTCTTGCATTCATGATTATATACAACCTTCTGACTAGAACTGAACAACCTGCAGTCAGAATATTTCAAAGAAATGTAAATATAGCAAACCATTCTCAACTCAGGTCACTCAGTACACTGTACACAGTACACATACTATGTGTACTCAGTACACATAGTATACACTCATTTTAGTATACTATGTTAAAGTTTACCTACCAGATGTATAAATCCAGCCGCCGTGAGCCACGTGCTTATAAAGATGGAACACAAGTTCACCAGCTTGATGGAATTGCTGGGTTGGAGACGAACAATCAGACAAATTACAGAGAAACACCTGACAACAACAACTGGTTCCATACTTCCAACTGGTCAATCAAAATTAGCATAAATAATAATCAATGAGAAAAGATATAAATTCATAATGTAAAAGCAAAAATACCTTTTAAATACATGTGTAGCTTGTATTTACACATGTAACTAGATGTGTAAATACAAGCACAAGTATTTACACATGTAAATACATGTGCATGTATGTATGCATATAACATGCATTCTCTGCATGCATGTTACATTTGCATGAAGAGAAATGATTACAATTAGTAATTAAATATGTATAAAAGTTAAGTCAATTTAAGATGAAGATTATTGGATATAAACATTAAGGTGGTAAAATTTTTAATTATTGTTTCAAGTTTTAATACATAAAAAAGGTATTTTTTTCTTACCTTGTTTTCAAAATATTTAGGAACTGTAATATTTCTGAGAATTGAATCAGTCTTAGTGCTCTCAGAAATCTTAAACCTGTTTGAAATAGAAACACATACAGAAAGAGAGTGAGAATACAATGTACAACAGAAGAAAAGAATTTTACAGAATAAAACACAACTTCAAAATGAAGTATTTGGATAGACACAAATGGTAGAAAATTATTTAGTCATGGCTGGGAAAATATTCATACAATGACAAACGTTAGTAGGGATGTTATGTGGAAAAAGACTCCATGAAGGACCAGCAAATCATCATTGTTGTTTGCTGCAACCGCTCTAATCCCATGAGAAATGTATGTACATCTTTAGGACCAAAGTAAATTGCTGTGATAAGAATTTCCACTAATATATTCTGCACAATCAAAAATGTCTGACCATTTAATTGAATATTTATCAGACAACTAAATAAAACCTAAACTCCAGATTGAACATATGTCAGTGCTAAGGCTCTTACCCCAGTTGGAGAGAATGTGCATACAGGACCAAAGTGTATGGTAAAATCCAGTCTGCCCTCTCTTGTCATCCTGGCCATGATGGCTCTGCCTCACCCTATAGCCATTCTGAAAGAGATCTCCGCAAGACTTCTTTCGCCTCCAAGTCTCCTGGAGGTTCTCCAAGTTAACATCGCAGTGTGTACGGCGGTAGACGAGCAGTTTAGGAGGAATCATTGTTTCAAACCTTCCAATTGTAGTCAGAAAATTATTTGAGAAAAATTCTGTCTAGGTTTCTGATACAATTATAAGAAAAATGTCCAACAAAAATCAAGGGCTTCAGACTGAAGAGCTCTAAAAGTAAACGGTTATCATGACAGTCCAGTCTCAGAATGTCTATGTGATCAAAATGTCAGCTCTAATAAGTGTTTTTTTTCCTCTCAGTTGTGTTACAGTGCCCTTAATCCCCACTACACAAACCGATTTACCTTTCTCTAGGCCCCTGTCAGAGCATTACCGTTAACTCCTGCAGAGCTCTCTCTCCCTCCATCAGCACACAGCTGTGTTGCACCTAATTTTCAAAAAGGTCTGCATCCTGCCAAGGATTAGCAGATATGAAAAATAATTCAGAGGGGAAAAAACAATAATCCTTATTCAAAAGGGGGTGTGTTCTGCTTCCATTGTGTCATTTCAAATCAACTCTAATGGTGGAGAAATCTACAGTGGCATCATATTATCATTATTCCCACAACCCTGCAGGCATAAACCGGTATAGACGCTGGATGAATGATATGATAATAATGATAAAAATTACTAACGATTTACATTTCTTATTAAATGTTCATTGTGAATCAAACCTAGCATCTATGAACAGCAGCCAAACAAGAACACATTTTCACAATTACAGACGTTGGAATTACAAAAAAATGTGTCTCAGCTGACGTATATTTTTATGCACTGTTTGCATGGAGTGTTTGTTCTCCCCATCTCCTTTTATTCTCAGTTACAAATTATCTTGTTCTCACTTGCTGCTTTATAACAATGCATGACTCAACATTAAATTATTTTTTTAAGGAGTTGTTTAGGCTTTGTTGCAGCTCTAGAGGATATCTGTGGATTACAAATCTCCTTCCTATGCATTTTTAGAATAAATTTGTAAAATTATCTGATTAAAGATACATTTTCTGTGAGAGTGAACATGTTACATTGTATATTTATAATGTTGCAAAACGGAAATAACACTGTAATAAATAACATTTTGTCATATGATATTTATAATATTTCAATAATACTATCGACTTCCTAGTTGGGAAATTAAAAAATGTAAAAACAGAGTTCTCACATATAAGATTAATTAAGTATTTAGGAATAAACTAATCAGTCAGACTGTTCCTGCCCAACTACAACTTTAACAGATATGTTGTTTTTTCCCCCCTAAAACAGAGACTGCTGGGAAAATTTATATTGAAGAAAGACAGTGTTTCAGAATGTAAATCTTTATTTGCTTTTGATGTAATTTACATAAAGATACATAAATATGGGAGATGTGTTCTTAAATATATGCAAATTAACTCATTCTAATGTGGGGCAACTGTTCCAGTGCAGAGAGCCGCAGAGCTATTTGCTTTGTTTATACTATTTTAGGAGCAGATCTGTCTGTGCAGGTTGAGATTTTGGTTAGAATAAATTTACCACTTTTCAGGCAACAACGTGGCTTTGTGACTTTTCTCCTCTGTGATTAGCTGTACAATTACATGTCCAAGTAACTTTACTCTGGTGAAATTGATCACAGCATAACAGAATGGTTTTACTGAGGCAATTTTTTAGTGTTGATAACTGCCCACTTTGATATATATTTGAGCTATTGAGGCTATTTGAATTTGTCTTTCATTTTTGCATTTTTCATAATTTAAAGTTGAAATATCAGTATTTGCACCGTTTGATTTTCATTCTAGAGTGATTAGTGCTATGTGAGAAATACTTTTATGATCATCAAAGTCACACCAAATGTGAGTCGATAATTGGGAATTAAACATTTTTGCACAAGACCCACTGGTGGTCCTTGATCAGTGGTTGGTTATTACTATGTCCCACCTCTACGCACTACAGGGTGATGCTGACAGCAACACTCATAGGTGTGAAAGTTGTTGTCTCAGCCAGCTATTTTCAAGTGTTTAAAATTAAATTTAAATTTTGGTCAGAAGAAGCACAAAAGGTGTAGGATGCTTTTAAAAAGGAAATTGATGTCATGTCAAGTGTTCCAGATTGCTACTTTTAAACAATGAGTGAGCACTGAGTAAAAGCAGGAAGCAGCAAGGTGCTCTAGTATAATCTTTAAATGTTTAGTTTATAAAGAAAGTAGGAAGCAGTAGTTTATTGATATTTGTTAAGAAATCAGAACAGGCTAAACTTAGAAGAGATTGGGAAAAGTCCACAAAATCCCTCATTAGTACAAAAAATATATTTTATTTTTATTTGAGAAACTTATGTTTATTTAAGCTTATGAATGGGCTTTTATGATTACAGCCATGTTCATATTTATCTAAGAATATTCTCATATGCAAATCTCTGCCCTGTTGGATAAATAATACTGAGTTTGCTTCCAAACTTGGACTTAGATTTCTTAAAATTAGTTCCATCACACAGCAACACTTTGGTATATGGTTGTTTTTACTCAGTATGAAGCATTTGTGTTAGTATTCCGCTGTGTATCCATGTATGTCAGCAGTAGTTTTTTTGATGTCCTACACACTCCATGCTCAAAACTCAGAAGCAAATAAAAAATTAAGAAAAATCAAACACATAAATATAACAGATGTGCTTAAAAGTTCTCACTAATATATTTTACATGCATTAGCATCCACATGACTAAAAAACATCTCAATGAAATTCCCTTCCATTGAGTACATGATTTTGAATGTGAAAATCTCTTTAACACATGCCAAATCCTATTGCACTGGCAACTATCATGAATGCATACACACACACACACACACACCAGCTCACACGATGCTCATTCAAGAAGGTTTTTAGGGGCTGTGCCAATGCTTACTTCATTGAGGTTAACAAGGCACAGTTCAGCCTCTAAGTCACGTGTTTGGCAGAATTGTTTTATCAATCAGCAGCCAGAGATGTTTCATCTGGACTAATACTAACAGTCAACTAAGCCAAGCTTAGAATACACGATGCTGAACCAAGCAAACACAATGACCAGTGATTCTTTCATTCATGAAGAACACAAGATCAACAAATATCAATATCTTCGGGCTAAGATAGCAGTTATAACGCCAATGTTTGCCCTTTATATGTTTACTGCCAGTAGCTTATAGGACATGCAGTATAAAGCAGTTGCACTCACGACCCTGTCAGGCACATAAGCCTCTTTCATCACCATAAGGGATAAGAGAACGGTTTACTAACTCTCCACTAGGAGGCAATAGAAAGTAGGAATTAAAATCGCTGCCTCAAAGCTACAACCCTAGAACTTCAATACTGCTTTTTCACCCTGCAGTAAACAGCTGAATATCAGCAGACAGATTTGCACAGTCAAATATTTTATTTATGTTTTAAGTAATTTATTGTAAAAGTAATTTCATGTTGCAGATGGGGGAGAGTGTGAAAGCAAAGGCTCAGTAGCCACGAGATCTATGAGCATCCTTCAAATATCCACATGCTTATCCCACCCAGCCTCTCCCTCGAGAAAACGTGGGTTAAAGATGTTAAAGAAGATTAATTTCTCTTCCTGTAGAAGCAGAAGTCTACATGCTCTTCTAACATCAGCCCCACATCATTATTCTCTTAATCAACATCTAATTTAAAGGAGCAGAAAAAAACAAGCACTGAGTTGTGAAAAATTATATATTCTTCTATAGGGTGCATAATAAGTGGATACCCCATGTCAGGGTTGCAGGGCAGAATCTCTGGCAGGGGCCTTTTCATAAGCACACCTACAGCAGACTTCACATTCAGTTTACAGAGTGTACAGGGGTGTGATATAATTGTGATGTACTATAAAGATTCTGTGGGTTCTCTAACGGTGTATGGAAAGTAATCTGGGGGAATTAAAAGCACAAGACCCGTCCTAATAACCACTCTGACTTCTCCTAAATAAAACCTGAATAGAAAGTAGTACCAGTTATAGATTAATACACTAGAGACCTGTCAGGTGTCTGAAAGCGAGCACAGAAAGATAGAGTAATTGATCTAATTTCCTAAACAATAAATCCTCAAAGTTTTCAACTCAAATACATTCTGAATAACACACAAACTGAGTCTTAGACCAATTAGTTGTCTTTATTTTCCATTCACAACATGGCTTCATTCCCTTGTTATTTCGGAGTTCCTGAGGCATATTATAAATGCCGTCCTTGACTGATTCAGGATGCTAACAGATATTTTCAGCACAACATCAGTATTCTGCAAGCTATCAGCAGCCTGTTTGGGTACACCAAATCCCACTGCTACGCTCAGTTCATTTAAAAACAGTCGTTTGGAGCAGTTTATGACACGTACTCATGAACAACAACATGAGTAGGTAGCATTATTACTGGGTGTAATGTGTAGAAATCCTTCAAATTAATTACATTCTTTAGCAGTATAATACACCATTACACATCTTTCAATGTACTGAACAGTGGCCATCAGATGCTTTCCACAAATTTTATGCCAGACTTTCCTGGAGTGGTCGTAGCTGAAAAGCTCAATTAGTCTCATCTGTTTGGTTTAATGAGTCCAATTATTTACAGTAAAATTTAAAAAAATAAATTAATTAATTAATTAAAAAAAACTTGTGTGTTTATAGTTTTCATAGGAGAGATGTATTTCTGGAGTGTTTTATAAGAAACTGGTTAACTTTTCACTTTTCACTGCAGTTGTCCAACAGTTGGAGATTTGTTTTACTTCCCTTAGGATCCTTCTCAATGTGCATAATGCCAAAAAAAGAAAAAAAAATTCTCTGACATTGTTTATTTAAACAATTAAATTATTTCCTTGACTGTAAATACAGGATGGAGCAGTTTTAAAAAACAAAGTTCAAGTAAATTACAGATTAAAAATAAATTCATTAGGTACATTTGTATTCCAAGAATTGTTCAGGGATTTAATAAATAAAACACCAGTGATTTTGTAACAACGATAAAAAATAATTTCTGGATTTTTGCGATGTTTTTGCTACTTTATATTATTGCAATAGAGGATGAATTTCTTTCATTCTTTACACTGAATGAACATGATTAAGGGGGTTGCTGCAGGTTTAATAAAATGAATTTAGTAATGCTTATAAGACACTACCCTTTATATGTGCATAACCTACTTAAATTGCCACCACCTCAAATTATTCACCTAGTTTTTTCTTATTCTTCAACACATTACAAAGACAAAAATGTCCTGAGGTTAAGATGATTATTTTTCCCCCTCCATTCTGTTGTTAGTTTTCCCTTATTTATTTATTTTTCTATTGTCTTCAATAGCTTTCCTTTGCTAATCTTTCTGCTTTGTAAAATCATTTGAATAGGTGGTGAAAAGCAGGACTGATTTTAACAAAAAGGGACTAAAAACGTCCACAAGATTCTCTTTTTATGTCAGGAATTCTACACGTATTTTTTGGAAAAAAAAATATTACAGCTATATTACTTCCCCAAAAGAAATATACTCATTCCCAAATTCCAGCACAAGGATTTTTAATATTCACAGGTGATTCCTCACTAAAATAATATTAGCTAGCGGTCACACTACTGTTTCAAACTTTTGCATCATCCTCATCAAGACCCTAACACCCACAGCTTCCTTTGGCTGAGATGAGGACACCTTTCATCATGAGTAGCAGGAAGAAGAAACACTCGCTCTCTTCATTCATTATGCTGTTTTTCTTCTCTGTGAAAATGTTCGACCATTCCTCAGAAAACTTCAGGCTCTGAAGTAAGGCTTTTAACTATTTTAATTTGATTTCTATGGTCAATAGCAGATTAAATACTCTTATTTCATCAAAAGAGAATTTTGATCCACTCTCCATTTCAAAATTTGCTAAAAACAATATATAAAAATTAATGTCACCTTCTATTTACTTTATTTCACTGAATTAACAAACTCCTACATTAGTGTGCTGATTTGTGAGCTTTTAGTTGTGAATAAGTAAAAAGATATACAAAAAAACGTAAGTATTATGATGTGATTTTTTTGCTGGATTTTGGAGATTTTCAGATATTTCTCACTTACACTTCACTCCCATATTATTTGTGGACATATTTAGAATTTATGTAGCTGCAAACATGAAAGCAGGCATGAAATAATCATTTTTAAGATTATTGTATATTAAACTTATTAACTGATATGCGGCGCCAGCATGGTCCATTCGTATAACACCATGACCAAAAACAACGTCAAATGTTCAGGCACCCTGCAGATCAGACAATGTCAGTATTGGCAAACATTTAAATGTAGATGCTATGGTCATAAAAGAACCAAAAACAATTCCTGGATTAGAGCATCTTTGATTATCAGCCTGATGTTTTTTCAGCATCTTATCAGAGGTAGACACAAAGTGAACTCAAAAAAAGAGCAGACTTGGAAAGAAACTCTTTTCTCTGCAGTATAATTTAGGTCACGGTTTTCTGAACACAGTGGGAAAAGTAGGTCGTTATGTAATGCAGGTTAGGGTGTTTTCCAGTCTGCTCATGCATGCGTGAGTGCAGCAGTGTATACTGGGATCACACATGCTTTTGCATTTTTCATGTGGGTGTGAATAAAGCCATTAGAGGGCAGTTATTGACTGCTGTGAGGCATTACAGGTGCAACTCCTTAACAAAACTACTAGATAATCTAAAGCCACACACACAGAAACAAGAAAACCACAGCCCCATTCTTTCACTCCCATCAATCCATTCACTCTGCTGTGTCTGTGTTAGCTGAAACATCAGACGAACCTAGCCCTGTCACTTCTAATGATGAGGGAAAGTTGACTGCAGCCTCAAGCAACAAGGCCTCACAGACATGCCCCCACCAAAGGGGAGACAGACGAGAGGACCGGGAGTCTCAGGGAGAAACGTAGAGGTATGGAAAAAGAGGAGGGCATGCAAGGATAGAAAGAAAAATGGAATAGGGAACAGGATTTGCTAAATCTTACCATATATATTTAAACTTACCAAGCCAGCTTCTGTTTAGGTATACAGAGACGAACACAGGAGGAACGGTGAAGAAGTCGACCACTGAGTTGACCTCCAGCCAGAACCACAGCTTGTCATTGGCCGCTATAAACTGCGAGAAAAGAAAAGCGACAACAATGCTACTCAGCATAGCGACTAACCTACTTTTATTTAAACAGCAACCACAAAAAAGCCCAGTTGTTTTTCGAACTTGTTTGTTCCTTCAGCAATGATGAAGAGCTATTTAGATGACAAAAGCTTCATCACATTTGCTGAATCATGCAAACCAATGGCAGTGTAAGCAGCTTATGTATTTATTTATCCATTCATTCAGGATGTCAAGCTTGTTTTTGCTAAATTAGATGGCTGCTTTGGTCATTACAATAGTGTCAGTTTAAAATGTAGAGATACTTTATGTATGATCCAATGTGGATTTCCTATAAAACAGTGATTTTAATACCAATTGCACATGATTTATTGAATTTAAATGTGTACTATCACATACAAAAATATTTAGAATTATTAATGAGGACAGTAACAAAACAAGCTTTTTGAAGGATGCTAAAGCTTTTGTGTAGAAGATTCTGTGCAGCATTGGTATTCCCTCTGAATTAGACATTAGTATAAAGCATGGGCCTTGAATTCAGTTATCTTGCTTCTTAAACATCACTGTATGTCATTTATGTGATAGACTCCCACAAAAATAGTATGGTTTTCAAAATATTCAATTAAACCCCCGTCCATCCTCTCCAGCTTCCCCCATTTACTCTGATAGCCAGAAATCACATCCAGTGCAATCACCTAACTAATAAACCCAGCTGTTCTGTGAAGGCCTCAGAGGCTCGTTAGATAACAACCAGCATCATAGAGACCGAAGAAAACAGCACAATGTCAGTGATAATGTTGGGTTGTGTAATACAAAAATATCCCAAGCTCTGAGCAGCTCCCTTTCGTTCCCATCACCTTGAAATGCAAATAATATAGAGCAGCTGCAACCTACCAAGGAGAACACAAATCAGAAAAGGAGTCAAGAGCCCAATTATAACTCTGATGAGCTGCAAAGATCCACAGCTAAGGTGGGAAATATTATTATTATAACCATTAGTAGTACACACCACAAATGTGGCTTTAGAGAACAAATCACCTATTGTTGAAAGGATGGCATGAAATGTACAGTTTAAAAGTTTTACCACAGCCCTGTAGGGGACACAGAAAAGATGGGGAAGAATTTGAACTGATCAAAGGACTTACAAGTTGCTTTTACAATAAAATACAATAAAGGTTCAAACCTAAACACAGTCCATGCATTCTGATTGAGTTTAAGCTATTTTTGAAAATGAAGGCCAAGGGTTTCTTTCTTTAAATGTTCAAAAATGATTTCCCAGACATGCAGCTGTAATTGTGGCAACGTTTTTTTATCTGAGGGGGACTGGATGCAAATGTACCCAACACTTTTTAGATTTTCATTTATGAAAAGAAAATCTGAGATGCACTGATAATTTTCTTTTGACTGAAGAATGTGTGCTTATACAGTATATGCAGGTCTGTGTGTGAATGCATGTGTGTCAGCTTACCCGCAAGCCAAAGTACAGGAGGAAGAAGACATTGAAGGCCATATCGATTTGTAGTGTAAAATCTTTGTAGAAGTTCTGGCAGGATTCTATAGGACTGAAACACAGAGGCAGAAAGAGAGAGAACAGAACATTATGCTCAGGTCAAATGCTTATGAACTGATAACATATCTCTTCTACTGTACACCCAAGCTGAGAGGAGCTTAAATAAAATTATGCTGACGATGTCAAATTATGATGCTCATCAAATGTGGGTTACACAGTCTTATAAGTTACTAAGCAACCTCTGGTAACCTCTGGTAAAAGTAATTTTATCAAAATGCTGATTTCAAAATTTCATAATACAAATCCAGATTTCTGCATAGCCACTACTTGTAATTGTTGCTTGTATTCAATCCAGTGAGCCAGATGAGGACTGAGAGTTACATGAAAGCCTCATTGCAGTGCCAATCACACACAGATGAAACAGCTGAAAAAGAACTGAAACTCCAAGCTGCTTTGATGCAACAGCATGGTTGAATTATTTAGTGAGTGTCAAACCCAAATATTATAAAGGATATTTCCTCAGCTAAAGAGAATTCAGGACTGAGCTTTTTAAAAAACAAAAAAAAGGAAGCTGGAGATGAATTATCTGCATTCTGTTTGTTCTCTCCAAAAATGTGCCTTTGTAGAAACAAAGTGATGATTACCCATTAGGAAGTGAGTGTCTAAACACAAAACAAGTAATCAACTCTCTCTATTGTTCCTTTGGGTTTGGGCTCATTGGATTTTACTAGAGTAATGGGGGAATTCTGCTTTTGCAAAAACAGCAATCTGCTTAATCCATAGACTCCTACCAAAGTCCAGTCAGTATGTTCAAATCAATCTGTGCTATGTTTTTTTGTGTGCTAACAAGACTAAGAGACAGAAACAAATTCATACCATAATGTAATTTACAGAGGTAGAAGAAAGGCTTAATCTTCATATTAAAATCACATTCAGTCACATGCTTTATTAAAGCAGCTGAGGTCATTATGGAGAATATCTCCTAAACAGGACAAACAACCAAATAATTTATGATTGAGTGGCCTGACATAAGTATACTAACTAGTAAGACCTTGGGAGTAAAAACAAGAAAGGAAAATCAATCTTAGTACCAGAGTTATTTTTTTTTTATTAGAGCCAAAGGGAGGAGTATGCACACATACTAATCAATACACTCAATACAATACTGACAAAACATTGCGCAAAAAGGAAAATTACAAAATTACAATAGCACCAGAGTTAATTTTAAGTTGAAATGAATTTTTTCCTTCTAACCATCCATGCTCAGGTCACAGGGGCAACAGATCCGGGAGGACGGCGTCGACAGAACCAGAACAAAACATGGAGAAGCAACATTCCGTCTTTTTGCACCACATACACACGGCACATATATATATATATATATATATATATATATATATATATATATATATATATATATATATATATATATATAGATGGCGTGTGTATACACTCATACACGCCATCACGCATAAACACCCATATCTACACAAACACACAGATGGTGAATACTGAAGACACCATTTGGAGTGGTCACTGCTGTGCTCCCCCTCAGGCTAAGGTCTGGCCTGATTCTGAATAACTGCTAATCTTAAGTCATGTGACCCAAAGCACTCTTGGTAACATAAAAATAATGGCAGAAAGCAGAAGGATCCCTAGAATTGAGGGAATTTGCTTTGCTTTATAACTCTGAGTACGCACATTTAATTTCAGTTATGTACATGTTGCATTGAGCCTTATCATTGACTAAAGTACTTGGAAAAGTACACAGTGGTTTCTCTGTTATATTAAGATCTCAATGGGAAATGACAACCTCATCATTTCACCATGTGGGTGTTTTTCATTGCTTGTTATTTCAGAGAAGCTGAGTGTGTTTCAAACTACTGAAATTCATAATGTGAGCCAAGACTAAAAAAAAAAAATAAGAATTGACTCAATTTTTAATACAACTCCAAACTCAGATGAGTAGATACAGCTCCAGTCAGGAATTATATTAACTCAGACATTAGTGTCACAATAATTTGGGGCTTTTAAGGATGCATTGAACCTTTTTTTTCCACACATACAACTTCGGTGATTTTGGAAAAATGAAAATGGGTTCACAACTTTGGCTTTTTTGCCTATTTTCTTTTATTCATACTGGGTCAAAATGAACAGGCTTTGGTAAATACATACAGTCATGAAGGCTAAACTACCAGAAGATCTGGAATAAAGATCTTTAGGGCACAGCCAGGAAACAAACAAATGGGTCATTATTTAATCTTTCAGCACAAAACGTATGGTGAATGTATACAACTGGGGTCTAAGAATGGTGGAGGAATTACAGATGAAGCACACGGGGGAATAATCAATTGCCTTTACTTCTCTTTGTATGCTTAAGCATTATCAAATGTTTCATGGGAAACTTAAGTGCTGTCCTATTGGAAGGGGGTGGGAGTATTGTACAATGTTTTAATACATTTAATGAAACTGTTTGGGAGGTGTTTGTTTTTTTATTATTCTTTTTCAAAACCTTAGCTGCCAGCAAGACTTATTTTACTAACCATGAGGAGATGCTGCAATCTGCAAGTCTGCCACTAGATGTCAGTAAATTTAATAACCTGCTTGTTTAAATGGGCTGAGAAAACGGTTTGCGTCAAACATAAAAATACACTTACAAATACTTAAAATTCTATAAAAACAAACAAAAAGAATACTACCACTAAAAATAAGATGTGGGTTGTATTGATGCAATGAATCAATCAACAAGGTTAAAGTAAATGTCCAGAAGTGATGTTTTTAACTTCCACTCTTCACTAGAAACGTGATGCACGTTGCACACAAATCAACTGTATGCAAAATGTAGCTTTATTTACTGGGCTTAAATTACGTCATACTAACCAGGTGTTTGTGTCACTGAATTCCTTCACGTGAATTCTTTATCAAAGAGGGGAGAGGTAAGACAAGACATGTTGCCAACGTGTGATTTCAATGTCACTTTACACTCTACAATCACAAGGGATCTCTGGCAACACATTGCCAGTGTTCTACAGAAAACAGATCCGCCACAGTTCTTATTACTCTTTAAGTGCTGGCACAGCCTGGGGTTACACCATTCTGACTGACAGGAGGAGGACACCAGAGAAGAGAAAGAGCATGGGAAAGGAAGAGCACTTGAGGTCAGGAGATCTAAAACTGATTTAAAAAGGCTAAGCGCATCTGTACTGACTAACAGCAATGGAAGAAGAAGATCCACTGTCCCAGTTAGCATAGACAAACTTTTCAACCACCCATGTTGTTTTGTCTGGAGCATGGACATCTATTTTAGGATGCACAATTCTTCCCCATCATTGTGTCCTACAATCAAGAACACCAGAAAACACAGCCAGAAAGGTAAAACCCATTATTCTCAAGGGCAACAGAAGGTGTTGACGATGACATTGCAAAAATAGCCCAAAACACCTTCAGTCAGTCAGTAGGAGCCAGTCCTTCGTCAGCCCGGACATGACCTTGGATAGCTGCAGGAGCGACAGAAAGGCCGTCCCTCGAGCAAACAATAACAACGCACTGCTGCCCACTTGACTAATGCTCACAACCACGGTACAACACACACCAAATAAGAGTCATTTCTGTGCTGCACAAATGTCTTCCTGCTCTACTAATCTTCAGGGAGAGGTGAAGCTGAAAGGAGACCAGATTTGCACTTAAATGATTGATTTAGGTCAAAGCACCATTACTAAACTAAGAAACAGTTAAGTGCCTACAAGGATAGTGGACAAAAAAAAAAGTCTTCCGGGGACGCTAAAAATAGATGACTCCGTTTTTATGTGAACTGAAATGGCTCGCATCCCACTACAGACGTTTCCCCTACCGAGTCATTTAAAGCACTCTGTGAATGAAAATAGCACATCACCAAAGCAAACACAGGCATTATGCAGTGTGTCTAAAAACAAAACAAAAAATAATTAGCAAAACAGCAACTAAACCTTTAAGCAGCAAAAATTACAATGCGGATTGCTAAACATGGAAACCCCATGCACACATTATCCTGTTCTCTTTTTAGCCTGACCTCAGGTAATTTTATCAAAGCAAAGAATTACTTCAACCAAAACAGTTGAATCTGTCAGTAACACAGATGTTTCTCTGAAAATTAAGATATCATTGAATTCAATTATATTGAAAAGTGAAACTCATATTATATAAAATCATTACACACAAAGTGGGATATTTTATTTAAGTAATTATTTCAGTTAATTGTATAGTTATGACTTGCAGTTTCTCACTCAGAATAAGTAAATCATTTGTATCAACTACTACTTGAAGAAATTATCCAAATCAGATCATTTACAGCTTGATTGCTGCAATAAGATTAAAAAATCTCCTCTTGATAAGTAAACACACCATACTGAAGGCACTTTTTAAAGTAGGGAATTAAAGTGAAACCTTAAGCAACTCGTCTGTAGAATAAAATTTTAATTATAGATAAAATTAAATACGATTAAAAGATTTCATACTTTTTCTTTTCAATTTTCTAGGGCTAGCAGAGAAGGTCCTGCTGGCCTGGACAGCCCACTACTGTTTAAAATGTCTTATGCACAAAAGTTGTATTTGCACTTGTTTCCAACTGATGCTTCTTTTCGAGACATGAGACACAACTTTTTACAGTGTGTTTTAAGTCCATGATCAAGCCTAGTCATGCACTAGAAGGTCTGTACTGAAATAAATGTTTAAATACCAAAATCTTACTGAGCAGGTCAAAAACATCCATGAACATTTAGATTTTTTAAAAATTAATATTTAGCAAGCTGGTTTGGGCAAATGACAAATTTTGACCAAAACTTTAGTAGCTTCTATACCAACCACTTTAGAAATGCTGCAATATGAAAATAATCTAACCAAAAATTTTATAACACCAAATGACATAAAGATTTCATAAGATTAAAAAACTTTGCACCAATAGGCAAACAATTATAGCTATGTAATTAATTTGTATGTTGTTTTGTTCTTTTGCACACAATGATTATCACCAGTCTTCTAGTCTGGTGGGGTGCTGCTGTCCATGGTACTGAGTAGTCAGTTTGACTTTATAAGTTAAAGAAATACAATAGTCTAACATTTAAACTATGTGGTTTATTATGTATCAATCAAGATAACTTAAAATTATATAACTTAAACTTAAAATTATTGTTCTATAGCATATTAAAAGGTGGCCAATGTAGAGGTGACAGGGGTTTTGGTGAAATTTATCCAACAACAAAAAAAAAAAAAAGGAAAAATGAAGAAAAGGCAATGATGTGTTGATTAAGACCTGATTATATAATTTTACATGGATTTTAATATGTATCATTCACTGTAAATGATGCACTGTTATGCAGGAACTGCAGTGTAGGTGCAGCACAACACCGTTATTGGGTAAAGCATATCTAGACTGTGGACATCCAAAATGAGTCATGCTATTTTAAACTCAATGTAAAAAGAAACCCAGCTAAATGATTGTCTTTGCTTCTCACACTGAATTGAATCACCTCTAAAGCATCTGCTGTCACCAAAATCTCAATCAATCAATATTTCTGTGCTTTATGGATCATCATTAACCCCCCAAAACTTTATAAGACAAAGGGATCAGAATAAGCAATTACTTTGAGTTTTCTTGCAAGGGATTGACAGTAACAGAACAAATGACATCACCTATAATTCAATGAAATATTCTATGAAAACATTTGATAAAACCTCTTTTTCTTTGAGAGAGGCAAAGGTTCCAAAATAATAAGTGAATGCTGTGATTTTTCACAATAAATGTCTTTTTATCTGTTAATATGTTGTTGACACCCAATTAGTAGACAAGACACAAAGTTAAAGTGAGAAAATAGCCTTTAGTTAATAAACTGCTGGCATTCAGAAACTACACCTTATTCAATTAGTCATCAATTTTAGCAAAACCTTCCCCTTTGTATGTTTTATAAACTCCTGTCATTCTTTTAAAGACTAAAATGTCACCCTTCCTACATCTAAATCCTATCAGCACCCAAGACGGAAAGGTCCTACTCAGGGCTACCATTTGTCGTCAGAAAGTCTACAGAGCATGTCTTGCTCCTCTGCCATATTTCTCACCTTACTCCATTAATTAGTCATTAAGTGCTGTTTCTTTTTTCAGAGCTGTCAATGATCTCACTCTACTGGTAGAGTTACAGCTACAAGATGCTGCCTTTAAGGTATCTTGAATGCATTTTAAAAAATTACACAGCTACTCCTGCCATTTAACGTGACTGTGCAGGAGCGTTCACGCACACACGCCCGCACACCCACACACACAAGTATGCATGTGTGGCACAGTGAGATCGAGAGGGGAGAGAAATAGAAACTGAATTGGAGCAGGAACAAGGGCATCCCTTTAGGAGCAGCCTGCAGAGACTTTGTCCTACATTCCTCTTTGTTTCATGGGAGCACAGAGGAGGAAAAAAGAAGGGATGGAGGATAAAAGATGAGCCAAGGTATTAAAGCAGATTCAGATGTGGGTGGGTTAGGACGCACGATCCTCCCATTGAAAACGCTGTGAAAATAGAATTGGTTTGGCAAGCCGAGTGTACTGCAGAGGAACAGAACAGGCAGAATACTGTGATAAGCAACCACATTGTGAAAACAAACAGTATGAAACTCATTTATATTAATATTGCATCTTGAAAGTTAACAATCCCCTCATTTAAAGTTTGTTGATGCGCTCTGGCAGAAGGGTTTTCTGTATTTTTCTGCAACCAGGATAGCACCCTACAGAAAGGTGGAAATAGCACGGAGAGTGGTTGTGCTCTACTCTAGTAGGAACACAAAATACATATTTATATTTAAATATATAGAAGCCCCTCACATGGCTCCAGGCTGCCAAGATATGAATCAATGCCATTTATTTTCCCCAAATGTCTCGTTCTTCAGCACTCAACCACTCCCTCTCATTAGTGTTGCCTTTTTTCCAGACAATTTCAGATTGTTTTGCACTTAATCCAATGGCTAAAATAGAAGATTGGTTGTTGGTAGATAAACCATTGGAGGCTGCCTGGTCCAGGAGAGTGTCCACCTTCGGTATTTGGGAGAGTAATTGCTTCCATTAAAAGAGCGACCTATAAATCTGTGCCTATTGATTGCTCAGTCATTAACATTTAATAGCAAAGGAGGCTGAGTGGGGAGAAGGTCATCTGTGAAGCAGTTCACCTTGTGAGTATGAATAATACTGAAAGAAATTGTGTGAAACATAATTTTCTTATTTGTAACCAACCTTTCATTAGAATTGTCAACATGACACACATTGGACTGTTTAACAAGCGAAAATAAAAATGTTTTCTGTGCACATTTAGTCAATTATATGTGATGGAATCAAGCGTATAGCACAAACTTTGGGGTGTTAGTGATGTTTAAAACCTCCAGGGTGGGATGAATCTCTAGTTTCCAACACAGAAGCATGTGCACATCACGGTGACAAGCCTGACCTAATCACTATGATGGTTTTCATTGTCTCAATGGGAGCACAAGAAATCAGGGAAGAGCCTCTGGGTAGCCCAATCACACGTAAATACAATCTAGAACCAAAAAGAAACATTGCAGACAGAAATCAAAGCTTTATGTTAACAATTATCACTTTCTGCATGTTTGCTATATGTGGTACATTATGTTTTCAATCATTCATCTTTGTTGTATTTTTGTGTTTCTTAGGTAGAACTACCAACCTGGCTGAACAGTCCACCACTGCTCTGTCTGTGGTTTAATTAATGGATCAGTGTAACCATGTAACCAATCATTTAGGATTATTGTTTATGATTTAGATGAAAAAGATTTAACTCAAAACATTTTTAAATCATTGTTTGATTATTGGAAAGTAAATTGAAAGACTTTCCCAAGATGGAATATTGTCAGAAAGAAATATCACAGACAAATGACAAGATAGAGGCACGGAAGAGTACATAAAGTGAGCCAGGATTTAGAGGTTTTTATCCTGAGGTACAAAAGATGACTATATTCATGCTAAGAATAATTTTCTACTGGTGCTAAGAGATAAGACTGAACAAGCTGGATTGTACTTTAGATTTATTTCAGCACATTTTAAACAGTATCTCTCTGTGCCTTTGACTAACTTTCCTTCAGGACATAATTTCACAGCTAATAGACTCCCAATTAAAGTGAAAACGCGCCACAAAAATGTGCATATGACTTTTATTGTAAAATCCTGCACATCATCTAAGAGGGAAATAAATCTGATGACAAAAAAACAAGCAATTTTATTGTCCTAGTTTATAATTTGATGTCATGGTAATTAATAATAGAATAGAATAGAATTATTTTATTCATCCCAGCAGGGAAATTACTTCGCAGTTACAGCATAGAGACAAGACACAACAACAACCACCACTGAGTAGCAGTTGTAGACAAAATAAAAAATAAAAATAAAATATAACATGCTGTCAATATAAAAAGCAACTTAGAGCAGTCCTTGCAAAGATTCAAAAAATGCAGATACAGTTGTATATGTAAATATTTGTACAGCAAGTGTGCCACAGTGCAGTTGTGCAAAATTGGACTGATTAGTGCAGAACAATGATTTAGCTTTTATTGTACAGTGAGATGGCATGTGGCAGGAAGGATTTCCTGTATCTGTCCCTACGACAGCGGAGCTGGAGCAGCCTATGTGAGAAGGTGCTCCGCTGTCTGTCCACTATGTGGTGGAGAGGGTGCTGTTTATTGTCCATAATAGACAGAACCTTCTTCAGTGTCCTCCTCTCCACCACAGTTTCCAGGGACTCCAGCCTTAGTCCCAGTACAGAGCCAGCTTTCCTGATGATTTTGTCTAGTCTATTAGAGTCGCTGGCTCTGATGCTGCTTCCCTAACACACAGCAGCAAAGAAGATGGCACCGGCAACAACACTGTGATAAAAGGTCTCCAACATCTTGCTGCACACTTTGATAATAAGAAAAAACTTTAAAAACTACAGATGATGCATTAAATACCTAAAGTTTTCCTTAGTAAATACAATACAGCCAATTCCAAAGTACAAGCAGCTATATTTTTAAGATATCTTCATTAAAAGCAAACCTGCTGCTCTCTATCTGAGAAAACGTGAGCCAGATCTCAATGGGTTATCGTGATGTTTTGTTGTAACTCTCAAAGTTACAGTTTTCATTTATTTTGCTGCAGCTCAAAATTAGTCAAAATTATTATTCATCCTTTAAAAATGTTTTTTTTTTTCTTCTTTTTTTAACTGACTTAGCAGTAGAATTTTATTTGACTGACCATAACAGTAGTAGTGCTTAATTGTGAAAATGAGACATGGCATTCAAACGACTTTTTACAGATAAAAGTGTCAGAAAAGTGTGGCAGGCATCTATATTTATTTATATGTTTTCATGGTAATTGTGCCTATTCTTTTCTGCATTGTATCTCAAGCTCCATATATCATTACCTTCTAACGGTGACAATATTTACTCTACTTTTTTGATCTATTCAATAAAATCTAAAAAGAATATATTGATATTTGAGGTTGTAATGTGACAAGTGCAAAAAAGTATGAATATTTTTGCAAAGAATTGTATTATGCATATTCATAGGACTAGCACGGCATGACAGCAGAGTCTGTTTCCTCTGTCTTTCAGTCAGCCTACTCAAGTGGCTTCAATGGCAGCAATTACAGTCACACTGCACACATTCTCTCACCACCTATTAAAAGGACTTAGAATGAACAAAACGATTTAAGTGTCTCTTGATAGCTGCTGTATTCTGACTTTTTACACTGTGGTACACACTGCAGAGGTGACAAAGACGACAGACACACAAAGACAGTGAGAATCCTAAAATCCAAGCTATCCCTCTAAAAGCTAGAAAATAAGTCAATATGTTGAAAAACTAGCGGCAATGGGTATGGGAGAGACGCCAGGACTGCAATCTGTGTCTGGGCGAGCGCCAGCAAGGGATTCACATAAACTGACAACATCCAGAGTCCTGTGCACACACACGGAGCTGCCTTTGCAACATACACACTGAGTATCCCTGCTGCCATGGAAACTGATAGGCCTCCCATTGACAAAACCTCAAACGCATATGGGTTTACGATAGCATGCATCCTTTCAGTGGTGAAAATATGTCCATTAAATCTTCAGTACACATAAATCTATTTATAAGTCATAGTCAGTTCACTAGCTAAGAATATAGAATGAGTAGTGACTTGACTTTTAGAGATACTTACTCTGAGGAGTCTATAAAGTATATTCCAAGGGCTCCAATGCTGAGAGCAAAGACTAACACCACCTGAGGAAAGAATGACAAAAAGGAAAGATTACTTGATGTACTCAGTGGCATTAATCTTCTAAATATGCTGATTAATGTGGTGGTCAGTAAAACAGGAGTTGTGTTGAGCAGTACTGAACATAATCCACAGCAGTAGTTACAGCCTCTGTAATTAAATAGTGCATTACCTCCTGCTTTACCTCCTGTTGATTGTAGGACCCTAGACATTTCATAGAGCATGCACTGAATAATTAATGCCCCCTATATGTCAGCAAATACAGTCTATTGAACTCAGTCAATCCAGCACAATGAGAAAGAAGAAAAAAAGAAAGAAAAAAAGAAAAGGGACACACAGCTGTCAGAACTACTGACAGAAGGTCAGTGTTTAATTCATAGTGTTTGAGGATGGTTGACAAGTATGGAACAGCATCCATAACATCCTACATTGAGTAAATACTTGGACTGTGAAAATTTTAATTATGCAGGAAAGTTGCGCATGTGCGGATGTACCTCTATTACTCATGAGTTTAAGTAAGAAGCAGGGGTATGAGAAAGTATTCACATATTATTATGTTGCAAACTTAAAGCCCAATCTATACAAAAGCAGCCTCTAATGCCATCATATGCAAGGACTGTGCAGCAATCCCCTCCAGCAGAGCCATCTTGCCAAAATGAGATTTCACATCTCCATCATTATTGCAACCATTACAATCATCATCTTCGCAACAGCTGAGCAGTGGAGCGATACATAATGGTTCCTCCCCAGCGGTCCTTCCTCCCATTCAGCCATCTCACAAAAGAAGCCCACTGTCCCCTTTGATTGGGCCATCCATTATTGATGATGAGAGCTTGATTACTTTCATGCGGCACTCCTTTGTATCCATTCAATGCATTGTAGCCGATATATAAAATAAACACCAACAATCCTACTAAATGTTTTATGGTTTGCCACTGGGGCTGAGGATGATAGCAATAAAGCCTTTTGAACCAAAGACATCAATGATGGTTTACACAAAGAAGACAATGTAAAGGCTCAAACCGGACACTGTTATAATACCAGTCATATTTCATAGGAAAAAGTCAGAAAGGTATAAATAGACTAGAAGGTATGGCATAATTCAAATACTATAAAAAATAAACACCAAAGTCAAGCTGAATTAACACAAACTGAACATGGTTAATGAGTTCTGTATGTTCAGGAGTGTCCGAGAAAATGAATGTGTTGCTAAAAAATTACAAATCCTATAGTGGATTCTCTATTGTCATGTATTGTCAATTTCTAACACTCTGTGGCATTTTTGTGATATGGCTAACTACCGATGGTGCCAGGGCCACAGCGACAGTTTAAGTACTCAACAAATTAAAAACTTTTTCTGTAGTTGCAACCTGGTTCTCTATCAGGACTCTACAAAACTTGACGATATGCTGAGAAGGCAATTTAGCCATTTGTTTCAGGTATGTTGAAGCATAAATCCATCTTTAAGATATAGTCACATGACTTGGTTGATGCAAGTCTCAAAAAGGGAAGATAAGTGTTTTATTTAAAATTGACTCCCTGTATCTATGTCTGTTACTCTAACTCTTTATTGCCAAGCCAGCAAATAAAGACTATTGTCTGGCCACAACACTCCTTAACTTCCACATTTAAAAAGCTTTAAACAGCTTTAAATTACTATATTTTGGACCTCTACAGAAAAAGGAAAGTGTAACAGAGACGCCAAATTAAAACAAAGCAATTACAATAACACTGAAACTGGCTGTCCTTTAATCACAATATTAACAACACAAATGGTCTCATTTCCTTATACCATTTAAACAATGGGATGCATTTCATCATCTAGTTCTTTATTGAAAATAGACTAACCAAACTATGACTAGATAATTCCCAATGAACAGAAATCCAGTTGCAGTTTAAATCACAGTTTAAAATTCTTAAACTCTTTCTGTAAAAAACAAAAAAACAAAAAACACTTTCTAATGAGTTGGCTGTATTTTTACACCCTTACATAAAACATTAATTTTATAAAAGGAAATTGTGCTCCTAGTGTGGCAGTATTTGAGGAATAAAATGTGAAACAGCTTTCAAATTGAACAGAACCTATTTAAACAGTAAAATCAAACCACCAAGTCTCTAGACAACCAACAATAGATTTATGTTGTCTTTAATATCTAAAACCATAATTTTAGGAATAACACACAAATTGACAACACATTTATTTCTTTAGGACATTATATTCTGGAGCACTTAAGAGAAAATGAACATTTCCTTGAAGATAAGCTTCTACTCCAGCAGCGGAAGCAAAATAAGGGTAGGAATAGAGGGCTGAAAATTGGCCGAGAATGGAACGGTTGTTGAAAAGCTGTGCAGATAACAGTGAACACCCAGAGATGAGCTGAAGAGATAAGAAACACCATGATCTTAAACTGACCCAGTTATTCAGCTGTTAACAGCCCAGCCACCACCTTCCACCTCCTCTTCCTTCTCTCTGTGAAAGGGTTAGAATAATTTGTTTCAGAAAATCAAAACCCAGCATGTGTTGAAGTGTACTTGCTACCACTGTAATCACTGCAATTACTTTAAGGTTTATAAATTATAAGCGTAGAGGTTGAGAGTGAGTCATACTTGTTACCAACTGCAATCATGTCAGCAGTACAGCATGTGACATATGTGATGTCTGTGTTTCCTCTTAAATAGCTGTGTAGGTTTTCATAGGTGTATCCCTTTCTATATTTAAAGCGCTAAGCTATATCTGTCAGATGTTTTCCAAGGTGCACTTTAGCAGGCAATAGTGGAAGAGTGCAAGTATAAACTGGGCTGCGACAAACGTGTGTAGGGGTGTGAGTATGTGTGTCTTATCTTTAATGTGCGTGGGTTTCAGGTTCCAGGTACTGCAAGCCTGCTAAAGACGGCGCCTCTCACATGACACCGTCAGAATTGTAAACACATAATAATTTACCCACCTAAACACACGACACTCTGTGTTTATTTGACAGTTAAAATAACTTTATAAGCACACAGTGGCTCGCATGTGGAAGTGCCTTAAAAGTGAGCCAAAGTCTTACACTCGACTTCCTCCTGCGACAGGGATCATGTCTGATAGCAAAGAGCGCCGGCCCTGTGACAAGAGAGCCGCAGAGTCTCAGAGACAGGTGATGCAGGCTGACAACTTACAGGATAATCACTTCACATAAGGGTCAACCACCAAGGTCAACACACCACTGAGTAAAAATTACTTGTCCTCTTCAAATTTCTGTTCGAGGCAGATTGGGGATATGAAGAGTGTCTGTACAGTTAAATGAAATTCATAGAAAAGCATCTTTTTAGAGTTAGTGGGTAAAAATGACAGAGAAAGGTTTCTAGTTTAAATCGAAGCAAAATCAAAAACTTGAAATCCTGTTTCAGATGTTTTAAATTAAACATGGAAGACTTCCCTAAACTGCCGCACACCTTTCAATTGCAAATTAATTTAATTTCCCTCATGGTAGAAATGTGAACACAAAGTCATTTTGCACTTCCTGGAAATTCTGACCTTTTGTTGGACTTTCTTACCTGTGAGGCATGCACCTCAAAATCCGGAAGACACTGTTATATAGATCAATTTGTAATAGAGTACAGCTTTTATTAATCTCTAAATTAGTAAATTATCTATTGATAAACGTTTAGCAGTAGAAATAATTGATAAGTGAAAGCTCTGCAGTAATTTCCTTTATTTTTATGGTCAAATATAGTTTTTTTTAACGCAAGTGTTTAACATACGTAAAATATTTAAATACCAGAAGAGACAGCCCGCATGCGCTAAATGTGTTTATTTAATCTTTTAGTGGTTATTGGTTATAAAAATACATTAAGTATGCAAAAGGGAGTTTGGCACCAAAGCTTTGAGGAAGGATCACAAAAGTGTATGATTTAAAAATGTTAATTGACTCTCATATATGAAGTTTTCAGTCTTCATGTATTCGAAGACTGGAAACTGCAGCTCTGGTTGAGTTATACAGTCTCAGACTAGAATACAGAGTTTGTGTTTTTGACAGACTGCCAGATCACATATACGTCCATGTAGCTGCTTATCACCCCCCTGCCATTTGTGCCAAAGAAAAAAGGGGAGATAACAATGTGAGCTGCAGTATGGATGGATGTGTGCCATTAAAGTTTTATGCGGGTTTCATTAGATTACATGTCCCTGAGAGGCCTACACTCTCAACTAATGCATTGACATGTTATTGGGTTTTCTTGTATGTTCAGTTCCTTATTTATGCAGTGAAGCAAAGACAGATAATGCTGGAGTACAAATTATAAAGGCAAACCCTTGGAGTGCATGCAGATTTGTGCACTGCAGTAAAAACCTTGTGGTGTGAGCTCGGATAATTGCATCTCTTCTCTTCCACTGTCATGTAAATTGTGAGTAAAATCTATAAAAACTATGAATGAATATTTATGCACTGCAGTCCTTCTCATTTGTTTAAAACCTGCTTTGAAGTTTGATGCATGACAGGCTGAAAATTTGCAGATAAAAACCATAAATAAGCAGAAATAGTAAAACAGCTCAGACAGAATTTCGCCTGGCTACAGACCTCTGAAGTCTATTCCAGCTAAAGCATCAGACATGCTTTTAAAAGCAAGCAATATTTTTTCTTTAGGTTGGTGGCACCAAGCAAGGCTGAATTAATGAACATGCTTGTGCTGGTAGCAGAATTTTATTTATTTATTTATGTTTTTGTAATTTCCTAACCTGGTTCCAACGAGTCTTGTTCATTTAATCTCAGAAATAATGTGAAAGAAATTTGATGGGAAAAAGTAACCGAAGATCTAACAATTTTCTCAAAATCTTTCTATGCATTTTATATAAGATGTGAACTGTATTGGGCAAATGCATATGTAGTTATAAAATAAGGACTAATAGTTTATTGCAGATAAAACATTTTTTATAGTATTTAAAAAACAACTTGAATGACTAAGACAAAAAATTAAATTAACAAGTCCAAAGTAATTTTATTTCTTTTTTACTTGTGACTCATTACAGTTTCATCTGCTACAATGCAAATAGCCAGAGGCCTTTTAAAATATTAATACATTCTGGGTATTTATACTTTCAGTCAAATCTCTCCTGTACTTCTGACCTGAGGCTCAATAAGAGTTTGAAAGCAGAATGCATCTCGGTGTGTGCCGATGTGACAAATAAACAAATTCTTTGATCTCACTAATGAAGCAGCCTGCCAATAAGATCGTTTTTATGCTGTGTGTTTACAGCTGCTGAAGTTGGTGTGAATAAGAAAGGAGTATCTGTCTAGGAACATTATTTAGATCAGTGGTGTCAAACTCCAGTCCTCAAGGGCCGCTGTCCTGCAACTTTTAGATGAGCCTCTGCTGCACCTGAATAGAATAATTAGGTCATTAAGGCTCTGGAGAACTGATCTACACCAGGAGGATTAAGCCATTTCATTTCAGTGGTTTGTACCTGTGTCATATCTAAAAACTGTAGGACAGCAAACCTTGAGGACTGGAGTTTGACACCTGTGATTTAGATGGATATAGTCTTTAGAGACAAAGCAGTAAACGATTTAGTACTATAATTATAGTATTTAAAAAATACTATGTGTCAATATAAATAATTCCCAGTACACCACAAAATTCATTTCAGTTTTTCTCAGTTTATTAATACAGCAAAAGATCATAGTAAAAAGCACATTTATGGCACTTATGGCTCAAATAAATGTAATTATATCGAGACTCAGTTGTGTAAAAAATGTGCCTAATGGATGCAATACATTGTATTGAGTGTTTCAGGGAATTTCTCATCCTAATAAAGCATGAGCTGATGGCAAACAAGAAGCCTCCTGGTGAATGATTTTTGCACAGCACTAATTTAAGACTGCTTTATATACATAATCATGATTATGACATGATTTTACTACCTTTTAAAAATGGTGGCACGAGGACTTGTTGACAGCAAAGGGATGAATTAGATAATGATAAAATTAATGGGTTAAAAATAAAACATTTGTGGTTGAATGTTATATTTATGTTCGTTTGAGCCTGCTGGTTTCATAAAAGTGAGTGAAAGAATGAGATGGTTATGCGAACATTGTGAAAATCATAAAAGATAATTGGGATGATAAAATTACTCGGTAATTATGTGAGCATTAAAGGAGCATTTCAGATTTTATGAAAATGGGCCAGGTTTAAAGATCAGTAAATACCGTATTAATAGAGGACTTTGTTGTGTTGAATCAATTCAAATCTGAAAAAAATCTCATAGTATTTTATAGAATGCAGACATAATTTTATAAATATCTTTTTTTCCAAAGCAGAATTCATTCAGTGGTTCCAGTCAGGTTAAAACAACACGAAAGACAACTAATGCAGTACAAAAGACAATATATTATTAACTTAATTCTTCCCCCTTTTGTCTTCATTAAGAAACCACTAGGCTACAGAACCACATCAGTCTTCCAGGTGTCAAATATAAAGATGCAAAGGCTCAATTTTAATCACACTCAAGCACCATAGACATTCACCAAAAATGCAAAAAGAAATGTGAAGTTTATCATTTTGGTGAGAATCAAGCATATTTGGGTGTTTATAATAAGAAATGAGTTTGATCAACCAATTTGTTCTCTTTACAGTCAGTATAGCACATATGCACTACTGCTCTATTTAAAAAATAAGACAGAAAAAGAAATATCTACAGAAATATGTCACCTTTTCATTAGTTCACTCTGCATCTTCTATTTCATGCTTTTGTGGTTTCAGTCAATAGTTTGAAAATGCAAACAAGCAAAATATCTGCAGGAGATTCAGTAGATACAAATAAGGTCAAATGAATTACAGAAAAGTTTCTGACTCATAATTGTTTGCCTACAGTCTTGTGTTTTCTAATTTGCTGGATTTGAAAACATATTTTGGAAATCTTAGTAATAATGTGTGGTTCTAAATTCTCCTAAAAAATACACACTGAATCAGCTATTTAAAATTACTTAGCTGTTTGTCATGTAAATGGCATTTTAAAAATACATCAGCTAAATAAAAAAAAAACAACAAAAAACATTTTTTTGTCTTTGGCATAAATCAGCTAAATAGTGACTAATCTCTCAAACACAGAGGATCATTTCCTCTACTCCAAATATAGATAATGAATGGCAATGTGATTCAAACTGCTGTGACTAAGTCCAAGCAATACAAAAAGAAAATCAGGGATGGGAAATCACCTTGCTGCATTTCAAATTCAGATTTTAGATACTGCAACACAAAGTTCACAAAACAACTGCATTTGCTGTGTTACTACATCTCAAGACAGTGGAAAGAAATGGAAACTTTTCTACTAAGTCCTCACAATGCTGAAAAGTCAACTTCACACTGACTGCTAATAACCAACCTGTGAACAAACCCACTAATCACAGAAACGACACTTTTATTAAAGATGCATTCCTTTATTAATACATTAAAAATGTTATATTATTTTAAGAAACTCCTAATATTCTTGTTTAATTTCTAATAACATCCCAAATATGGACTTCATTTGAGTAGGAGCTACACCAAGATGGAATAAGATGTTGCATACTAACGCACTTTTTTTTTTCAAGGTTGCCAGGAAATAGTGAAGGCAACAATGAAAGATGAAAATAAAATTAAATATAGAAGCTTAATAAAAATAATTACTCTCCTGCTCTGAAATGTCTTCCTCAACTTTTATTCTGGTCATGGCGTGAACTTGAAGCTCTAGATCTCCTGATACATTTCATCCATCAGCTGCTTTTCATTTCAGTAGCTGCTATATGTGCAAGTTTATTTCTATGAAAACTGAGTTTTTATATCTGATTTCTCAGGTGAGAGTGGAGGAGGAGGAAGAGACTGAAGGCCTTATATAACGTAGAGAGAAGCTGCATCACGCCTCTTATCACGTCTTCTGCCCGACTCAGTCCCCAAACTCCTTTTGTGTTACCATCCAAGGTCGTACAGACATCATCTCTAGAGATGGAACCCTGCGAATAAAGGATTGCTGGAAGGACATGAACCTGTCCTTCATGAGGCAGCTTTTGTCATTCATCTATAAAAGGCATACTTTGTAAAAAGAAGAAAAAAAAAAGAAAAAGTAATTCAAGCCATCTGAAAATGTTGTAGCAGAAGTGAAATACGAAATTGCTTTTGCCTTTTTGTAGAGGTCCTGATATCTGTCAGTTTATTTCAATCTATGAGCAGTAAATAGCAATCAAACAAAACATCCAGCTCGTGATGGAAGACCACATACAAAGACATCTAAAGATGGAATGAGATTTAGATTATTATAAATAAATTGACCCTCATGCATATATGGGGTATTTTGCTCGACAACTTTTACGATAGTCAAAACGCCAAAAAAGCAAAGAAAATGCTCTTTTTGTCTCTTCACAAACAGAATGTTTTAAATCTCAATTTGTCTTAAGGAAACTCTAATCTGTGTAGAATCAAACTAGTTCAGGTTTGATTTGTTAAACTGGTTTAGATTTTGAACTAGATGTGATTAGAAACAGTGTGAACTTGGCATGGGTCAGCATTCAGCATCAAGACTTTGCGAAGTTAAGCGCGCCTACATGTTAAAATTTTAGGTTATCTTTTGGTTTTAAGTGGTTTTTAAATAAAGTCCTGGAAAAAGTGCCAGGATGACCAGTTTTGGTACCAGCTATTTGCAAATAGCTATAGGACAATAAAGTAACAGACCACTGCCCTTCTTTCACCTGTTTATGTGAACTTCTGATCAGCTGGCTGATGAAATAAAGTTAATGCAATTGTTATATTCCTGGTTCCTCAAATTATTATGTGGAAACTAACAGAATCAAATATATATTTTAGGGGGGGAGTTGTCTTTTTTTCATCATTTTTTTATTTTTATGAAAGGCTGTATTGTCATATATATATAATTATAATCTGTAAAATAGCCATTTAGTTTCATGTCAAAGCAGATTTTAGCTATAACGTTGTCCACAGTTACCATATTCTCTGTAATGATACATCGTTTTTTACTTGTCACTTTTTCAATATTTCTTCTTTCACAAAAACATTTAAAACATTGCACAATGTTATCCAGTACTTTTATAACAATGTTGTTAACCAGTCCAATGAAAGGTCCTTTATCACCAACTCAAGCAGGACAACTCAAGAACTACTTTCTTTCTTTCTTCAGAACAAGACTCACTCAGATGGATGTCCAACTTCAAGCACATGCTTCCTTATCCAGGAAACATAATAATAGCCTGCACTTCACCAGATGATATTACATGCTAACAGCCAGTGAGCAGCACTTCGTGAGCCTTCGCACCTCAATAAATATTGTCTCATGTAAATATAGGGTTCACCTCTAACTCCATTAGCTCCCTCTCCTGTTATTTATTTTGACATTTTTTAAGATCCTAACATCTCACTCAGAATGTATTATAAATCTTAAAATTAGTAAACGTTTTAAATCTTTTTGAAAACAAAACCTGTTCATGTAATGAATTTCATGTGTGTGTTTTTTTTTTTGTTTTTAATTTAACACTGTGACCTCACAGATGGAAGATTTTCAGTCAAAACTGGATATTTGCATTTGTTTCTGCGTAGAGTTTGCACCATCTCCTTGTGCCTTTTTGGGTTGTCTTTCCACCAGGTGCACTGGTTTTCTCCCACAGTTCAAAACCCTCATGTTGGAGTAATTGGTAATTCTGAATTTAGGTTACCCGCGAAAGTGTGTGTGCACGGCTGTTTGTCTCATTTGTGTTGGCTCTGGTGTACTGTACATTGGCAATCTGTTCAGAAAGAACAAATGTCTGTTCGCTCGTGACAACTGTGAAAGGCTCCCAGGCAGCATTTAACAGGAGGAAGTATTAGTCAAAAAACCTTACTATGCAGGAAAAATAAACATTTTTTTAATATCTAATCAAATTAAGCCTTGGGAATTGTGTTCTTTTCTTGTTGTTTTACCCAGATCTGTCATATTGTATTTTATTCATAAAAAAGTATTTCTCTATATGATTAAAGATTGTTGGTTGACACAAAATTAAACACTATTGATCGCTGAACTATGCTTGCTTCCAAAAATAATAAATAATTCAGTTTTTACATCACAATGGGGAAAAAGCATTTACTTTCATTCAAAATCAAAAAGCACAATAATGTTTGTGTCAACAAGATCTGTTTGGTAAATGGAAACATCTGAAAAATTATGAGGGCCTCCAAACAGATTCTTACAGTTTTCTTCTTGTCACTCTTCCAGCAAGGGGAGATTTGATTAGAGCATGATTTATAACTTTATGCTAACAGATTCTCTCCCATGAGCAGCAGACATCAGCAACTCCTTTGAAGTTAACATTGGGCTCTTGGCTGCTTCTCTGATTTAAGCTGAACTCTTAGTAGGTTTGTAGTTGTGCCATGTAATTTTGTAAATGGTGATCTGTCTACATCTTTGTCCCCAATCTACCTGCTTGCTGTTTCTTCTCTGATGTTCCGCAACAAACCTCCATGCAATTCACAAAACAGATGTTTATATATATATATATATATATATATATATATATATATATATATATATATATATATGTGTGTGTGTGTGTATATATATATACACACACACCATTTAAATGTTAAATATGATTAGTGAGAAAAAAACCTTCAAAGTTTCAGAAGAACTGTCCCTATACTTGATCAGCTACCTCGGGGTGTTGAAAGCAGTTGCAACAACCCTACCTGGTTTGGATCTGGATTACAGATCTGCAACAGATCTGGGCTGGATGTGGTCCACAGGTGCAATAAAAATACTGCATTTGGCCCAGATGTGACACAGATTCAGAGTTTTTATTTGATTTTCTGCCTGATTTTGCCCAGACTCCAACTGAATCAGAGCCAAAACAATTTTTGCAGATGTCGGGAAGGCTCATGATCCCAGTCTGGTGAGGAGCTGGCTCATGTGTGTAAATCTCCTCTGACTCTTGTGCAGAGCTAGTGACTTGTAAATGCATTTGGCCCAGATATGAATACTGTCCAAGACCACCCTATCCCACCCCTCTGGCTATCAACACAGTATGCTCAACCCAGCCGCAGTAGTGCAGGACAGGGCCAGGAAGGCCCAGATCTGCATTCCAGTGGCTCGGTGCAGGTTTCCATGACGGGTCATGCACAGGGTGCAGCACAGCAGATGAAAAAGCATACAATGGACAAGGCCTATCAAAGCTATCATATTACGCTACTTGAATACATTTCACAAAAAATTATTTAGTGCAACGTATCGTAATTGTGTTGTGAAAACAACAGTTCTGAAACCCACCCCATGAATAAATGAAAAGTATTCCTGCAGAAATTAATGTATGTCCTGCCGTTGTTTTCTTTTCATCAGTATCTTACTGGTGGAGGTTGTCATGTCCAAAGTAACCACTGTACACCTGTTGGCTTCAAGATGCATTTTCATGTTCCGTTGCTTTCTTTCGGCTGCTACAGAATCCATCCTTGGATTTTACTCTTCAGAAAGTTTGTTGCAGTGTTCCAAAGTGCAAAATGTTGTTGGTTTGAAGTAGCCTTTCAAACTTGCACCTTATTGGCTGAGACCAATAACACAAGCATTTGAGTAGCCAAACAAAGACAGTTATGCCTAATGGTCAGTTTTACTCTGTTAACTAGCTGACTTAGAACACAAAGCATTCTAGAATATCCAAAATTGGTATTTAAAACATGATTTCTTCTTCCTTCAATTAGTATATTTTACAAAAACTAAACAAAATAAACTCACTCACAGTATGTTTCTTTTATTATTTTTCTCAGTCTTTGGTCTGAAGACTTGTTCCTGGTTTTACTGTAGAAAGTCACATATTTACTCACCACACTATACATATTTGTATTTGTAAACAATTATGCAAAACTCTGTCAGTCTATCATATAAAATCCCAACACATAGATGTTTGTGGCTGTAGTGAGACCAAATCAGAACATTTTATGAATACCTTTGCATGTGAGTGCATGAGCATTCCATGCAATTAATGAGTACCATCTTTGGGAATTAAAACCTAAAGAAAAAACAACATAGTATCATATTGCAACGTCCTGTTTTTCCATCTCTGATCACAAATCAAAACTCCATGTTGCTGCACTCTAGGAAATGGCTCCCTTTAACCTTTGAGGCCCATATCAGACAAATGCCCACATACTGTTGCACCTTAGTAACACAGACGGCAATTGACAGAGGAAAAGGTGGAAAGGGGGTCGTTATGAAGGAAAACCTTTTGGATCTGACAGAATGACAGCTCCTAAAATGAGCACCTGTCTGTGGGAGATGAACAGAAGGTCTGCGGGGATTTGGTCTATACACATCGGACAACCTGTCTGAAAAATCATCTCTAAAAGCTTCTCTACGGCATCTTTGATTCTGAAAAGGAAATATTTTTTGCCACTTGTGCAAAATGAAATTGCAACGCCCACGCATAATTCATGTGAAATGCATTGATACCAGAGGAAGGTAGGCCATCCTTCCTCACAGCATCACCTTTGAAGGGCGGTCTTTTGAAACATGACCTTCAGGGAGGGGAGGCAGGGAAGAGTGGAAATTAAAAAATGAAAGTGAGGTTGGCAGACGATGGAAAAGATGAGGGAATATTGGATAGAGCACTTCACCTCCAATGAGACATGGGGTGCATTAAGAGGTGGCGGGAACGTGCAAGAGCAAAAAGAGACAGGAGAGGAAGAGCTTGAAAGATGGAGAATATTAGAGCATGTCCTCAAAGGCACAGCAAGAAATTAAAAGGCACAGCATGTTCACGTCTGCACAATGCATCTTCACCTCACTATGCGCTTGTGAGTGCATGCATACCATGTGTTCAAGTCTTCACTGCCACCATATGTTCAACCTCTGACTTTGCCTTTGTTCAGGAGACAGAAGGGAGGAGCCTCGTTGGGATTTATCCAGCACAGAAAAGATGAGAGAGCGCATGTCACCAGCCTACAAAGAGCTTCTGACAGAGGGAAAATTCTCCACCATCACATTCAGTGTCCAGCTGTCATCTAGAATATGAAGTTGTAGATGGTTTCCAAGGGAAACTGCAGAATGTTAAATGAAACCTGCTGCTACAGCACCGAGTTACCACAATATGTTTAATGCACATGTGTAATACCCGGGTCAGACTCTGGCTCCAACATGTAAGGTTGGATGGTCAAGTCTTTCATTATTGACATCTTTAATAAACCTTGGAATAAAAAGTTTCTCTGCTGGTAGATAACTGTATCGATACTATCAAACTACAAAATGGCCAAACAGGGTGAAGTGGAACGCTCTGCAATCCGGAGGGGGCGGAGTGTGAAATGTTTCATTCACATTTAAAAAGACAGCAGCAAAATGAGCTGCTTTAAAACACACACCAAATTAGTGAAACAAATCAGAGCTCTGCAGTTCTACTTTATATAAACCTTAAGTGAATGATTTACAAGTGATAAAGAAGGATTTTTTCATATTCATAAGGCTGTAAAGTTTTAAAAAAGAACCAGAAAATAAGTGTACACAGAAAAGCATTTGACTTTGAAAAATTAATCTAGACAAAGTAAAGTGACATATGGAACACAGAAACTTAAACCACAAACTTGTGGCTAAAGTTTATGAGTCATGAATATTAAAGCTATTATTTTAACACTTGATTTAAGAAGCTGAAAATGCTTTAGACACATCAACTGAGTCGTACAGATGAACAGAGTTACAACAATGCTTTGGCAGATCATCCATCATGTTAACCTAACCAAATGTGAAATATGATAAAAACACTGCTTTTTACCTATTTTTGAATTAATCAATCAAACTTTATTCCTAGAGCAAATAGGAAATTAAGATAAGTACACAACATAATACAAATTGAAAAGCTGCTGAGGCTGAGGAGACACTGGATACAGAAGAGGGTGCCTTACTTTGCATTTTACACCATAACTGACATAATTTTATGACTAGATCAGCTGGGCAGCCACAGATTTTCTAGGCATGCTGAATAATTCTGCAGTATGAGCACCATAGCTCTGACACACCATGTAAACTGCATACATGCGCGAATACTACAGAATCTATGCACCTCTGATACAAATGCTGCATTTCCCTTCAAGAAATTAAATTGGACAAATGTTGTCTCACCATTTCATTGCAGCAGAGAGGAGATAAACTATCTGTAGGACTATGCTTTTTTTTAAAAAAGACAGAAATTATGGCAAATACCCACAATACATTTGAAACAGGTTTAATAGAGCATATGATATACAGTGACAACAAAAAAGGACAGCCATTATTACAGCTAACTAAAGAAAGTCCAATTGTTTCCCCTTCCCTCACCGAAGTAAAGCGAAGTAAAGACCGCAACACCTCTCCTTAGCCTTCTGTCAATCAGGCAATCTTTAAAGTTTTAACGCTGGGTATGGCATCTGTATTATGGCATTTGTGAAACACATAAGTGAAACAAAAAATCTGAGATAATCTTGCTGATTTAATCTGGAGCAGAATATCAATTTTATCAATTCATGGCTGTACAAGTGTTTAATTCCAACCAGGAAAAACAGATAAAATAAGCATTGCATGAGAAGATATTCTTTGTGCAGCAATAAAAAGGACAGCATTTACCTCGACTCTGAAAACAAACCAATACCATAATAATGCAATCATAAAATGTGGATCTGGCAGGATAAGTAAAGACAGTTTACTTTCTATATACTAAAAGGCTGTGTTTAAGTAGCTGTATGTGGTCTACAGACCATAATATATTCAGGTCACTGCACAGTTGGCCAGGCAGCAGTTACTGCCACACAATCCCATTATATACGTTAAATTACAGCATAAATCACTCCTGCCAAAGTTAATAATATCAAAACTTTATCACACTTTTGCCTTCTCTGTTGCCGTTCTGTCAGTGCAATTACTTTGCGTGATGCATATTACACAATTCAGCACAACCTTTCATTTCTTCCCCTAAAAGTCTTAGTGCCTTTGGCTGCCATGGGAACAGCAAGGCCTCTGCAAATATGGCATTAGGAATATTTCTCCTCTATAACGTAGAAAAATTTGCTTCCATTTAGGTAATCAAACTGTGTGCCTGCCCTATATTCTGTCTAATTTTCTTATAAAACTACCTCAGAATGACACCAAAACATCCCCCTATAGACAGCTTGATTCGTCTCTGATGAGATGCAACGGTGACATGATCTTTATCTAATTAAATCAAGGTTTCGTTTAATTTCCTGAAGGTTAATGAGTTTATCATCTGTGTCAAAGCCCACTTTCTCCTATGAACAATGTAGAGATTCAAGTTCTGGATGAAAGCCCAAGCGCAGCAAAGAGATCACGGAGACGGAAAGGCTGCATTTGTGTCCTTGATTGTCAACTATCTCTCGAAAAGAATAACAGCATCTCAGCGCGTTCTGCCTCTGTTTGTGTTCTGCTGCATCCAATCAGGAGTCACACACACAGCCTACAGGACTAATAACAACACATGACTGATGCCTTCACCCTTTAATAACAGAGGGAAAAGTGTCACAGTAAGCCCCTCAGCAGCTGCTTTTACCAAACAAAACCCACAGTTAACTGCAAGGAGCAAATATAATTAAAGGAAATGTCATAGTAAGTTTCAGTGTTATTTAAAAAGCCTTCTGTGTATTATTATGGTTTTAGGACACTGGAGTAGCAGAGGAACAAAAAGGTAATTTGCAAATGGTTTGTGGCCAATTTTCCCACTCTGGTGTGTATTAATAGATGAATTTGTGCTGCAAAGTACTTCATTTGGTAGATTAGTCTGGGTCCCACAGCTAAAAGTAATTCAACTCCATTACAAAAAGTATTTCAGGTTCATTTTAGGTAGAATCTAAAACTCATCATTCAAGCTTTTAATAACTTTGATATTGCAATTCAATAAGATTAGACTCCAGATTATAATAAAGATACAGCATGGGGTTTAGAAAACTCTAAACCGGCATTTTATGGTTTTTGAGAACAAAAACCATAAACCATCATCAGTTATAGTCAAGTGAAAAAAGTGAGAACACCTCATTAAATATTTAATTCTTTTAAAAGGACTTTTTGGCTCTAGTTAACCTCATTTTTACAGTAGATTGAGAGGAAAGTGGGTTGTGAGAGAGGGAGAAAATATGCGGCAAAGGTCAAAGGGCCAGAACTTAAACTTGTGATGGCCATGTCAAAGACTGAGGCCTCCGTACATGGGTCTCTCGTTCTACCACCTGCGCCACTATGGCACCCAGCCCCTCAAAAAATTCCTCTTTTAGTAGACTCATAATTAACAATTATTCACTTTAACCCAAAAGTATGAACCAAAGGAATTGTCGGTGGTTTAAACAGGACAAGCCTCCTTCAAAATGTTAAGTACCAATGTCCAAAACATTTCAAAGTAAGAAAAAAGCAGGCTTATAAAGAGTGTCTTTTATTCTCAAAGAAAAAGCACCTGTTGAAGCTAAATGCTCATATGGTAATGACTTCACACAAAGTCCAGCTCATTTTACATTTCCACTGACCATGGCATGCTGGCTTGATTGACTGCTGACCACCACACAAACAGCCATATCAATACTGAATATCCAACATGTTCCTTGGTGAAAAGTTCATCTGTCTGCGGCCTCAAATGCAATTTACGTGATTAGAATTATTTGACTAACTTTATAATTTAATTATCCTATCCAAAATTAACCTAAACTAAAGGTTAATTTTGGTGATTTCTCTCCTTGCTCATCTTGTCCAGTTATTTTCCCTTTTGGTCCTTCATAGGGTTCTATTTAGTTCTAGTTCTGATTTGAAGACTTTGCAGTATATATGGAATAAACAAATTAACATACAGTATAAGGGTCAAACTACTAAATTTAAATATAATTTACGTAGACGAAGTATAGGTGTAGGTTTAAATCTGGGCTACATTTAAATTTTGACATTGACCTATGTCTAAATGAAGTCTATGTCTGGGCTAACATTACCATAACATCATGTGAAATCTATAAAAAAAAAGAACTGCAGCGTTTATTTTAGTTTAGATTTTAGACGTACACGAGAGTTTTCATCTCAAATGACACGATCAGGATGATTCCAGACATCTCAAATGAATTATAACTTTCCAAAAGTATCCCTTTGAAAAAGTGTCTATAAAGAGAATAACTACCAGGAGAGAAACAAAACAGTGAACTGAGAGCACAAAGCTCATTCCATTGAATAAGAGATGTGAGATGTTGCCTCGGTGATATGCCACTTGTGGGAATAACTGTGAATGCAACGGGCCAAGAGAGCCAAACATCTACAGCAAAGTAATAAAACAGGATAACAAAATGGAGACATTATTCAGTCTTCAGAGGATTGCTGGTCTGGCCTTTTAGTGCCGTTGTCAGGTGGAGGTTTATGTCAGTATTACCTCAGCTCAAAAGTCTGAGGTATCTCCCTGCTATGCTTTGCATTTAGTTTATAGAGACAGTTATGCCAAACTATATTACACTTAAAGAAAATAAATGGTGAAAAGTGATATGAGAAAAATAAGTTGGAGTATCAAGTCTCCACTTACAGCTTATCCATCATTGAATAATGTATTATTAACAAGTTATATATAGGTGCATCTCAAAACATTTTAATATCATTGTAAGGTTAATTTATTTCAGCAACTCATGCATTATTTACAGCCTTCCTACCTGTCTATTTTCATAACCATGGCTTACAGATAATGTGAGCACAGGGCCTTGAATAATACAGAACTATAAAAATAGATTTTTAACACAGAAATGTCACCCTAGTGAAGATGATGTTGATTCTATGTCTTTCCAACTCTCTCTCTCTCTCCATAGTCTTCTTACAGGGAAAGCTTAATGTAAAGTGGTCACTTGACGTCAGCATAATAGTCCAATCATGTTTTCTATGAAAAGGTAAAACGCTTCCAATATTGTTCCTGGTTCAGGAGTTGCTCAACACAACACATTTCATTGTTGTAGTCTATATTTCTATATTTTGGATTCACCCTGGTGTGCTTTTTGAAGCACTGACTCCAACAAAAGCCTGCATTTTGTGAAACACCCCTATGTTCTTTAGCAGGCATTGCTTTCTTCTTAAGGCTGTGGCTTGTTGCTTGCGCTACCACAAGCAACAAGCTTGTGTTTTCCCTCTGCTCAGTTTTCCACTAGGATGTTTGGACACGGTTCTCTGTGAACAATTAGCTTCTCTTGCCTGCTGAACAGCTGTCAAGTCAGCAGTCTTAAAAAATCCTGATATTGGTTGTCATTTGATGTTATCAAGTTAACAGAAATTAATTTTTGTGTCTCTCTTTGGCTTTTTAAAATGAAATAAATTTACTTTGTGATTCAATTTACATTTACTAAGCTGCACCTGTAACAACGTTTCTCCTCAGAATGACATTTAATGATTGAATAATTTAATAACATTTCCCTTTAAATCATCCTGTATGACATTTATCCATTTCATCTAAATTATGTGAAGCATACGTTGTCCTTTTCAGGTACAGACAATAAATTGTCACATTAGTAATATATATCACATATTATATGGTGTTAAATACATTCTGCTTGTAGGATGCCAGGAAAGGACAGGAGAGGAGAGAATAAACCGAGCCAAGCTTTACTGCTTCTGGTCCTTCTTTGATGCACTGAGGCTTTGAAGTCAATACTGATGTAATTTAGGGCCGGAGGCAAAGACAGGCCTACAAACCATTTAATTAGCACCTTGCTATTGCTCTTAATAGGAGAGTGAGGGAGTAAAGAAGCCAAAAAAAAAATGACCTCCTTTTCTCTGTGTGACTAACATGTAAGACTGGATCTTGTTAAAATATTTAACCAAACTTTAACAAGTTGAACCCATAAAAAATATAGGTGGTAGAGGAAATCAAATATGTGTATTGTTAAGACGAGACAGAAAGCTGAAAAGGAAAAAAAAAAAAAGTTTGCTGAAATACAAACCCCAGACCCCCTGCCAGTCATGTGAAAACCTTCTTCCCTTCCTGTGTCTCTTACATCACCTGGGATAATACCTTAATGATCTCATGGAAACTGTGAGCAGTAAGTGACAGCCTGGTGGAGGTTATGTGTTTTAGGGACGCACTGCGGCCATCCCATCCCAGGAAACAGAATCCCAGTGGGGGTAAACGGAAACCTGGCTTAGCAGATGGTCCCCAATGAGCTGACTCCTCTGATAAGCAATTAGAAGAGCAAACAAAACACAAGCGGGAAAACACATATTCAGGTAAAAAGAAAAAATAAAGTGAGTATACACTGAGTCCATCCTCAACAATACAGGAAGCAGAAAAGACAGAAAACTATGCAACACAGCAGTGTTCTTATATCGAGTTAGCACTTAATTATTAGCCTGGTAAGGATCTCAGCAGCACATTGAGAGGGTGCTGAAATAAAATGTCACATAACAGCTGCTTTGGCCTCTCTTAAGTTCGGCTTTTACGGAGAGAGGATCCTCAGCATCCATCTTCCACCGTGGATTTTGCTGCAATAATAACCCGTCCACCTTATAAAGCAGAGGTTGGGATGAAGTCACCCCCATCTCCACTGATCCCTGCACTCCCACACTCACTCTTTGTGTGTGACTCAGACCTGCTGATGTATAGATGATGAGACAGGCTGAGAAGAGGAGGCTGTTGCTGCACCACACAGCAATCGACATGCACCATTGCAAGCCTGCATCGAGAAAATGTGGAATGTTAACGCAATGCCTCATTAATCCCCTTAGGAAACATTTTTAGTGGTCCATGTTCCAGGGAAATGCAACACCCCAGGATAGACATCAAGGTCATTTCCATGTCATTCTGACTATTAAGTATTTAAATGTGTGGTATCAGCTTTTAAATTTAGGATGTTATACAATATTTATTTTGGTATATGGAAAGCTAACTCAGCTATTTATATTTAGATACCAGTTTGTTCATATTAATGCTACAATACAATAAATACTGGTACTGATATAAACTAGAGTACAACATGCATTAAGAAACATCAAGTCCCATCACGTTTATGAAGTCTCGTACTTTTGATGCCGCCCCATTTTGGAAAATATGTGAGTATTGGGATCAAGGATGTAGAAATCATGGTGTTGTACCACTGTATTATGTCAGAATTGGTTTTGATACCTTTTGTGAGTATTTGGTTTTTTATGTGTTAATTTAGGTTTCTGTGTTCAGTTGAGTCTCCGTGTTGTCCCGCCTACGCCTTGATTGTCTCCAGCTGTTTCTGGTTTCCCCTTGATTATTCCCTGGTGTATTGAACCCCGCCTGTGTCTGTGTTTCCCTGTCGGGTCATTGTCGTTTGTCTATTCAGTCGTGCCTATTCTGTTGGTCGTTTCTGTCTCAAGTTGTGTCATTTGTCAGTTGTCTTCTCTGATGCCAGTGCTACCAGTGTGAAAGTCATTGCCGATACTCGCTTGTGCTGCCTGGCTTTTATACCAATTGCTTGCAGTGTCTGAGCTCCTTGCCTCTGCTCACCTGTGCTGCCTGGTTTGTGTATTTTTGTATTTCATCATTGAAAACATCATCATTCACTCTATAAACCTGGGTCCACCACATTTACCTCACCTACAAACCATGCAAACCATGACACCTTTGCTATGATGTCACCATCCCAATTTTTTTCCCAAAATCAGGGTTTAATGGCCATCTGCAGATAAAAGAGATCGTACATTGGGATACTTAAGATCTCATACACACAGACAGAAAAGATTGCTGGACATTAGCCATCGGAAATTTATTTTAAGAAGTGTTGATTAATCTAAACAGAACATGTTCAAAAAGTATAGCTGTAAACTAGTGAACAGATGCCAAAGGTGTCTATTCTTTAAAACAAAATGATAGGGTCATAATTGCTGAAACACGTTTTATGACACTGATGTGTGGCGCACGTTATAGCTCAATAGGTGCTATGAGTGCCACCATGTCATCAAATAATTATTAGATGAATTAATTACAAAGAAAGTTACCCTGTAGTCTCTCTCTCCACTGGCACAGGCAGAGCAATCTCAGATTATTGTCTGAGATTAACATAATTTCTAGCTACCTGCTTCTAAAAGCCTTATTGCAGTAATGGAGAATATAAAATAGTGATTCTACAATGCAAAACATATACCACTAAATTTGTTACATACCCAAAATATCTAATGAAATTATTTATACTGTAGTATACAATGCATAGGAATGTGATGCTATAGTTTTATTTACCCTATGGACAAACTGCTTCTTATCATGCCATGTTTTGGCATATTAAAAAACATGGCAAGAAAAGTCATATTTCTATATAATCACTTTGTCCTACATCATTGAAGCACATGTTCAGTAGTATCAACTTGCCAGAAAATGATACAGCAGCTAAACCTTGGATGAAAGGGAAAAACTGTGTAGGTGCAAAGCTATAAATTTGGAGACCTGAAAAGCTATTCCATATTATACAGTCATTATATTACATTATACAGTCTAAAATAAAAATGGATATCACTTGAAAACACTGCATTGTTGCATTTTTTGAGACTGTCCATTTTGTGCTGAAAAAGCATGCAATTCCGTGTGATGATAATTTGACATGACAACAGTTTTTGTTTGTTTTTTTTTAGCTCATATACGATCTGCTGTTATTAGCCGGTTTCACGTGTCTTGTTCCCCAAAATATTTTGCCATTTGTGTGATATTTTGGGAAAAAACGACATGTATAAGAAACCAGTCAGTTGCAGTGCATGAACCCATATCACAACAAAACCATCTGTGTAGAAAAAATGACATGGATTTAAGACATACCAAAAAGAAACATACATGTTTTACTTTATACATATGGTAATTAGACCAAATTTCTGTTGCAATTACTAGTTATACCAGATACTACAAGTCATTCACGCAGCCGTATTTACAAATCAGCACACAATCAAGCACCACACTATTATACATTAGGGATAAAGACCATGTCCAATTTTTCTTTTTCTTTTCTTATAAGAAGTTATTCTCTACATATGGTAATATGTACATTACTTTTGACCATTTGAATTTGCTGTGATGATCAACAATAGCTATACACTAACTAATATGATTCTACATATACTGCAGTGTCCTATTTTTTCCAATAAATTCCATTACATTTTCTCAAACAACTATGTTAAACAATATATAAAAAAAAATAGAAAATAAAAAAATATATATATTTATTATGCATTATTTATGGGGGTTAATGCATTATAACAAAAAAAAACATGCAAATACAGGGCGTGCTAGCTGATTTGTGTTTTCTTTTTGTTTTTCTTGTGCCTGTCTTGGTTTTTGCAGGTTGGTTTAATAAATCCCCAGAGTCCAATTAATGTGTAATTTTATTCATCGTTTTATTCACTTCTATAAAGAATAGTAAAAATTTGCAAACCCCTAATTGCTGTCCATTAATTACTTCAAATATGCAGAAAAAACAACATGGGGAAAAGCCTGTCTGTCCAGCAAAGCAGTCAGCTGCACAACCATTATTATTGACCTATGAGGCCCTGTTTACACAGAGCCAGTTTTCAGTTAAACTGACATTTTTGATGCCATCCAGGCTAGCATTTACACAGTTCTAGTGACCGAAGTCTCCGACACAGGCACTTTTTGAAGCCAGGTCTCAGAATGACTCTTTTCGAGAATACCTCCGGTGGCGGTGTGAAGAACTCCGCAGGTGTGATGGCGCACATGAACAGACTGAAAGGTTTGAACAGACTGAAAGGTTTGTTCTACGCATTCAAGCAACAAAACAAATGAGAGATAGCCTTGTGTTGTGTAGTTAGCATAGATGTATTACATGGTTTTACATGTATTACACTTGGTTCATTGAGACATGTTACTGTTTCCTTAGTGAAGTGGGAGCTGAGGGTAGAAATCACATGTGCATTTCGATGACATGCTTAAATTACAGTACCACATAGAGGCCTGACATGACAACAGCAGGTTCTAGGTGCATTGGCGGTCTCATGTAAATGTACCCTAAGGGCACTTATTTCTTTTAAAGAAATAAAAAATACATTCTAAAATTTGTATGCTCAACTTACATATAAAAAAGGCACTTTTAACTTTAGCATAGTAACCAAATAAATTGTTTTAACTAGTGTTTTTCAATGAGATTTAAGAAATGTGTCTGGCAATCAGAATGGTGTTAGGTGTGGGAGGATTCATACGAGGTCCTGATCCATTAGTTGTGAGTCATATCAGTGGTACTGAGTCATTCAATACTCCCTCCAAAGACCTTACAAGGTAGCCATGACAGATCAGTCAAGGAAAGGTGACAGAAAGCTTCAAATGGCAAATTTGAAGCTTTGAGCCACTCTGTCTGTAAAAATAGTCTTAGCTTAAAATCCATCAACTACTGTCAGTTGGTTGATAATACTTTAATTTTCTAAAAGCTTGGACTTTTTTTTTCTGTTTTTTAAGAGTGATAGTGGACTTGCCAAATAATAAGCTAATATGATTTTAAATAAATTTCAGGGCTACCAGCAGCAGAGATGTTTCCAAAAAATAACACAAGTAATTTGATTTTATTTAATCTGATTTGTGAATATTTTTAGAATGAACGTGCCCAGGCTGAAAGAAACAAATGAATGCAGACTGTCGCCACAGAGTCTGAGACACTTTGCTTAACAAGTCACAGGGCAATTTGATCTAATAAGGAAAAGGCTACGGAGCCAGCAGAGCAAAACATCACTTTTATGTCAACTCTCTCAACCTTTTATTCTGTGAAACAGTTTGAAGGTGGGTGGAATAGGCAGAGGGCAGGGGTCCCTGCAGTTAAGGAAGATGGTCGTAGGCCACTGCGTTTTTAGCAACAGAGGCACAGGTGGCAAGTGCATGGGTTAATAGATAGGGGAAAGCAGGAAAAAAGCAACAATGAGTCATCCCATGGAACGCCTCAGAGATATGACAGGCGTAAAGGAGGGATGCAGAGAAAGTCATTCATGAGGACAAATTGAGACCAGCCATTTCGGAGATGTAAAACTCTCCCCTGTGCTCTGCAATTTAAAAGCACTAAAAAGCTGAAAGATAAAATGTAACATAGGGAGACGTGCACTACGCAGTATTAAGCCTGTCTTCTGTGATTTATTCTGCAGTTAAGAAATGTAAGCTTGACAGAAGGTTTTCTGATAATGAGGTGTGCTGTGTCAGTACACCGTATAGGCATGCTCGGATGTGCAGCACTATGCTAGCCTGTGGTGAGAAAGCTGTGTGTGAATTTCTAGCAGATGAAAGTAGACAACACGATACCAGAACTCCCCGTTTGTTCCTACTGTGACACCCTGCTTTTCCTCTCATTGCCGCCTCCAGTTCCTATTAAAAACTTTCACCTTTCAGCTTATCTTACTTACGTGGCGGCTGCCCAGAAATACTACGGACAAACCTCAAAAGTCTAACTTGTGGAAAAAGAAATTCTTTCACAAATACTGGATTTTATACACTTGTAAAACATGTTATATGTCCTAAATGTCTTTAAAAGCATAATAATTTGAACTTCACATATTGTGAAGTTATTATATTGATACTGACTGGGGCCAGTAACATGTAAGAGGCAGAAGGAATCAGGTGTTGACCTTTTACAATCTAATCTTGTATTACAAACATTCTAAAATTATTCCAAAGGAAAAACAAAAATAGAACTGCTTTGACGGAGAGATAAAAAGACCCCAGATTTCATTGAAAGATTAATAAATATACCTCAAAGTGACAACATAATATACTGGAAGACCAGATGCTATTTTTATTATATGGTTTGGTGTGTTCACCAACTCAAAGAGCAGAATCCATCAAGTAACTACAGTATATATTTATCACAGAAGAACCATATGGAAATGAACCAAACATTTGGCCAAGTTTGATGTTTTTTGCACTGTAACGAAAAAAAACATTACAGTGCAAAAAGTAATTTGATATTAAAATGACCCTGATCTTACAACAACTGTGGTGCTACCTTAAATATTTTCAGTAAAAGCTGGTACACAAAAGTTTAAACACGTTATGTTTGTTTATGTGTATGTACTTCCTGTTTTGTTTTATTATTTGTTTGTTCTGCTGCCTTTCCTGATGTGATTGCAGTGGCTGTAATTTCCGATGCTGCAAAATCTTCAGCTCGAAACATCCAAGGGAAAAATGGCATTGTTGATCCTTACCTGTTAACTGAATGTTAAGAACAACAAAGAGTTGTATCTTTATCAGGATTAGCTAACTCTGTCAGCCGCATTTATCCCTACTAACATACTACTTCATCCGCTTAAAATTTACCACTTTGAGTAGTTTGCTTTGACAATCAGCTAAGTAGCGTTTTTATACTGTAAGAGTATTACAATTGTTCTATAACCAAATGACTAATTTATCTGTTTTATACGTGTTATTTTGATATTCAAAGGGTTGTATTAATATTTTTAATGCATCAGGTGTTTCGTTTGCCTTTTCTGTCTGCAAAGTTGTTGAATGAATTATGAATTGCACTATAAGAATACACTTATCTTGTTTTGCTTTACTATTTCAATTATTTTCATCACCATTAGTTCTTTTTTTTTCCTGCGCCATTTTCTCCTTATTTTTAGCACTCTCAGCTCACTACATTGTCAGTTAATTGCTTTCCACCAATAAACCTTATAAATGACTAACTTTTTTATTATGTCTTGAAAAGTAAGGTTCAATACATAATAAAAATAAAAACCCTACCCAGTTAAATATCCAGTGGTATCATATATACCAATATTTTTGAGGTTTAACAGAAAAAGTTCATGACCCAGCCTTATTGCAATGGTTATCAAGTAAAGTTTTTTGATAAACAACGTAACTTGGTACATTTAGCATGTGACAGTCAATCAATTTAAACTGTAATCAGGCCAAACACAAAATTAAAAATCCTAATATTGATTTCTGTTGTCAATATGCTTTTGTTTCATCTTTGAAAACAACAAACGGTGTGATAGCTCCTTTGAGTCAGTTTGTTATCCTAAGAGCTTGCCAAGCCTGCACCACACCCATTTCTTTCCTTCTACTCCTTCCATCTCCCTCTGCCTGCTGCAGGGCACGTCTGCTGAGGTTTGCCAAGCATAAACAGCAATTCATCCTCGTAAAGACGAATCACATCAATGCTGAGTGGATTTTTATTGACGGAACTGATACATTTTGGCAAATAACCAGTGAAGAAACTGTACAGCAAAAACAACAACAAGGAAAAAGGTGAGAGAAGCACAAGATGTGGAGGGCCTGAGAGGCAACAGTTTCTAATGAAGAAACAGGAAGGGAATGGAGTAGATGGTTAATTTAAAGCCTGGATTTAAACACAAAAGACATGACATAAAATACAAAGAATTGTGGATTTGGTGAATTACAACCATTTTATATTATCATTAAGCCAATTTTCATGTTCTTGTGATACCACTTATTTTGTGAAATGGACCAATCCCGCTTGTAGTAAGAGGGAATGGAAATTGTACCCAAGGATGATCTAGACACATTGACGTCCACCATTTTCTCCCTGATGTATATAGAGTTTTCCATGATGTCACACAAGGAAGCAGTGTTTGAGGTGTGTTTTAAAATTCACACATTTGAGTTTAATATTTAAACTCAAATGTATGAATAAACTTATCACAAACCACGACATAATTATCTGTATTTTCCAAACTTATTAAAGGGAATGGTAATCTTAGTTTTTCAATTTTAAATAATAAAAACATCTCTAAAAGATCATTCTGGTATTTATGACGCAGAACATTTTTTGGTAAATCTAAGAGAACCAAAGTACAAAATATTAGGCCTGATTTATGAGAGTTCAAAAAAGTGTGTTACTTTTTCACAGTTTATGTAAATATCTGGTTTCAATTCTAAAGAAAATATGGTGTGACATTTTCCTCACATAGGTAGACACACACATTACAATGACATAAACAATGTCAGGCTGAAAAGTGTGAATGACAGCTGTTTTCTGGGCAGGGAGGAAGGCAATCATGGGGATGTGAGAAAACGTTTATTTTCACCACAACGGGATGTTTGAGGAAACACGGAAATAAAGTAAAAAAACAAACTAAACAAAAAACAACAAAAAAACACCATTTCAAAATGGTACATAATCTCTCCTTACTGCCAAAGCACACAGATATGCATACACTGAGCAAGTTTGCATACACAAGCTGATAACAGACGAGGACAAAAATGCTGGCAAAAGCACACAGAAAGAGGAAAAAGTGGCAAAGAAAAATGATGTGCCCTGTCAGAGGTTTTACTCTCCAACATGACTGTTTGAGGTGGATTTTTGTCGCTTTATATAACAGTGATTAGAATGCTTTCACTTTTTTGTGTAAAGACAGACAGATGTGTTGCATTCATAGTGTTTCCAGATGATAGGGGTCAAAATGCAGAAGGCCAAGAAGTGTGAGGGTGGATGGGAATAGGCAGAGGGATGACCACAGGGATTAGAGAGCGAGCCGTGTGAACAGATGGTCCCTGGTTGCCACCCAAGATCCCATTAAGAAAGATGGCAGGCCTGACCTATTTCTGGACCCACCATGCCATGTAAATCCACTGTCCATAGAGATAGGGAGAATATCTGCATTCAGGTTTTATAATCCTTGCTATTTTTCTCGGACATTATAGGATTACATGCATTGTTACAATACCAGATGCAAAACATAGAAATCGACTTTGTGAGATGCTGGGATAATGTGGCACACAAATCCTGTCCAAGTAGTCGCTTCCTTCTTCATACACTGCGCCCTTCAGAGCTTAATGAGGTTTTTTGATAGAGCAACTGGGATGATGTGGCTGTCAAAGAACCGATGAGTTATCAATTTCGAGGCCCTCCCACCTACAGAGAGGATGGGCTTTTCTTTCACTCTTCTTCCAAATGCAATGCCACTGTGCAGACAGCTGAGATACTTCCTCAGTCGCAGGTAGTTTATCTCTACCAGCGACGATTCACGATTAGTTGTAGCAATAAACTTTATTTGAGAAATATTTCTTTTTTACGTAAAAACTATACAGTAAAAACACTGTATTGGTTTTTAGAAATTGAAAGAAAATGTCACACGGACGTTGCCATGTCGTTTACGTTGCAATGCATTGTGGGTACATGACACGTGCTAGGTTCCAGCTCCGTTCAGCCAAAACTGCAACGAGTAACGTCGTTAAGCCTTTTCAATTTGAATGGAAGCACATGAAAATTTGTGACAATGTAGAAATCACAAGGGATAATGAAGATGAAGAGAGGCAAATGGAAAAAGAGGAAAGATTCGGCCGAAGAAGCTGGAGTTTTTGTTGCTTCTGCCACCTTCAGCTTCCTACATGAAACAACGAATGACATGTACCTCTGGTTGGACTGTGTGATCCGGTCAGTAGTTGACGTGCTCTCAGGATATGTAGCAGGTGAAAGGGAGCTTCATGGCAACAGTGAGGCAAAAGTCAAAAACCTGACAACAGTTATCAAGTGTTTAGAGCCTGAGATGATAAATGAACAACTGAGCAATAAGCTTGCAAAGAAAACGCTGGTTTGAGTGACGTGAAAGGCAATTGTGGCAGGTAGGACAGGCTTGCAATCCAAAAGTTGTGGGTTCAATTCCAGCCTCCTCCTGCCTTAGGTTGATGTGCCCCTGGGCAAGACACTTAGTACAAAAAGAGGTTCCAATCTATTAATGGTATTTGAATGTGTGTGCATGTTGAAAGCTGAATATCAAATGGTCTAGGAATATCTGTCTGAAATCCCTAGATATCAGATAGACCTCTGCAGTGGTGCAATTACCACTGCAGAGGTGATAGCAAACTGAATAACAAAAGCTGAAGTCCTACAAGGAGTAATTATAGTAGCAGCAGCAGCAGAAGAAAAGGTGAAATGAAGCCTTAAGGTGTGTAAATGTATTGTCTTTCAGAATGTTGTTTACTCAAGGTGTTAAGAATATAGCGTGTAGATATACACTAATATTGCAGGACAAATTAAAAGTCTATGTATCTGTCCATCTAGCTATCTAGAAGTTGTGTTGTACTGCATGGTAGGCATAAAACGAGTATTATCGCTCAAGAATGAGAATTAAGAATGAGCTAGCAACTGTTACTCCCACGCCTAGACAACTAGACTCCCTTCTGTAGTTAGGGTTAAGCAAAGATATTGTTTTTCTATTGAAAGTCGATAAACATGTTTTGAATATCAGCAGACTGTTATTCTACTCAGACCTCAGCCATTGAAAACAGCATTTCACCCACAAACTAACAAGGAGCCTTATGGCAATGATTGAAATATAAATTCCAGTACTTTTCCAGCTTTGACAAGTGAAAAATATGACTGCATATTTTATATGCACTGCAAATGTGATTGTTTTGAAACATAAAAATTACATATGTAAGACAGTTCATCACAAGATATATGACAACATAAAAGACAGCTTGTTTGGCTAAACCATACTAAAAGTTTAATCAGTCTACTTCATTCATTCCATAACCACTTTTTTGGTGTATTTGAAACCATTTTCCTGTTGGAAAAAACCCAACTGTCACCAAATAAACCTTTCTGCAAAATTTTGCAGGATGCACAGGGAGTGGAATTAGGAGTTTGTCTGGCTAATGCCAGAGAACTATCGAATAAATAAGCTCTGTGTTTTCTAATAAGCACAGTGGTGAATTTTCCAATCTGTGCTGCTTGCATGTCCACAATAATACATTATTCACTTAAAGAAGTTAGCAAGTAAATATTCCTGTGGTTTGAATGTGTCCGGCATCAAATTGTCTGCCATTTGGCTAGTGAGAAAGAGTCAACCTCATACATCAGTGAAACCTATTAATTTTAAAAATTTTTACACTGTAAAATATGTTTGCTGACTGGATTACTTACTGATTAGGGTGACCAAACGTCCGTATTTCCCGGGACATGTCCGTATTTCACGTCCTGTCCCGGGCGTCCTGGGTTTTTTTTAGAAAGTGAGGAAATGTCCTGTTTTTTTAAATTTCCTTCATTGGACCATTAAATTTACAGACACTAGGGCACTGCGCACTGAGCTGCGTGTGACGTACTCCCTGAGCCGCGTCAGTGCGGGCAGCCCTGTACACAAACAACATGCCAAAGCGCAAACGTATGGAGTTTCCCCACAACACCCCCCCCCCCCCCCCCCACCCCGGTCCAGATTGTCCTGGTTTTCCCAAATTAAAATATGGTCACCCTATTACTGATGCTACAGGAAAAATTTTATGCATGTGCAACTCTAGAAGAAAGGGCTGCAGCAAATGACATAACTCCACACCAAGTGAAGGATTTATATTTGTCAAACAATTCAATAAGTTCGAGGGTGTACTTGATCTTTCACTTACAGCAAAGTCATCAAGGGAAACAAATGATAAGGAATGGAGGGCTCTGACTAACGGAAACAATCAATCTTTATCAGGTTTTGTTTCTTTTGCCACCAGGGTGGAATGGAGCCAACTGTACATGTCCGTTTGGGAGCAAGGAAGAAACTTATTTTTTGTTTGTTTATTTTTTTTTTTTGTCCTAGCTTGCTTTCCCCAGGCAGACAAAGTCCTTAATGTCAGATGACTGAGCACCGCCACACAGCAGTTCCTATGGTTACCAACCAGGTTCTGCATACACGGATACTCCTTGCAAATTCTGATCTGCAGTGAAACACTGATGGAAAAGCAAATTCTTCAAAAAGAAAAAAAAAATCACCTCACCACCCACATGCGAACACATCCACACATGCACACATATACCGAAGTTTTCATGCTCCTACAGCATGTATGGAAAAATACTTTCAAACAAGAACTCACAGTTGCACACGTTCCACCCACATGATGAACCAGTCACTCACCTGCATGGAGCAATTTTGCAGTGTTGTGCTGCATATCGTTACAGAGAGCATGTAAGTAAACACAGCCTGCTGGGCTGAATTATCAGCTTCACCAGAAGTAGCGCATATCACAGTAGGTGATACACAGGGATATCTCTAAGCCTAGAAACCCCATTCAAAGCAGCCAGTGCCTTATTTCTCCTTGACTGGAACAAACATACTGGTTTACTTTTAATTTGCTTCTATGTTTTTGTTGGTGTTTCTCTCTGCCCCTGATTTCCTTGCTTCAATTCTCTCCCTCACACTTCCAGCTAACAGAAATATACATACAGGGCAGATTGGGAGCACTCTGTTAGAGCAGAAGATGAAAGGAAGAAGAGAGATGCGTTCCATGCCAGGAGAGCTATGTGAGTGGGAAAGTGATGAAAGAGAAGCTCATTTAGTAAATTGACAGCTCCCTTCAGGATTTTTCATCCTCCCCACTATAAAAGGACGGAGCCTTCCTCAACTCTGAACTATCCTCATCAGGCATGAGGAAGCTGTCACATTCCAGCAAACGTTAACAATGACAGCATTCGTATTTTATGTTGGATTCATCTCTCTCTCTCTTTCCAACTCCCACGGCTGTTTCATTCAGTCCACAAATGCACAGTGGATGTCTGTACAAAACAGACCAAGTGTGACTGAAAGAGAGCTAGAAAACAGCAGAAAAAGAAAAAACAAATGTCCTTAAACATAAAGTCAGCTACACTAGCAGAGAATACCAAAACCCATCGACAAAGTATAGTAGTAGCGGTTGATATAATTGATACAATTTGTATTGTTTTAGTTTGGTCAAAATTGATATAAACCGAAAAATCTCATCTCCCCAAAGTGGCACACAATTTCACACGACAATACTGCAGACAGAAAGATGTAGATGAAGTTGCAGAATAAAGGCAAAAAACAAATATATTGGTCAGATGAGTAGGGATGGGCTGCACAGTGGCGTGCACTGTTGCACTGTGCTGCAAGGCAACTGTGCCTTGCAGCAACAGTGCTACCAACACGACGGGGTCTTTCTGCACGGAGTTTGCATGTTCTCCCTGTGCATGTGTGGGTTCTCTCTGGATACTCCAGTCTCTCTAAATTCTCCCTAGGTGTGAGTGTGTGTGTGTGCATGGTTGTTTGTCCTGTCTGTCTCTGTGTTGCCCTGTGACAGACTGGCAACCTGTCCAGGGTGTACCCCGCCTCTCGCCCCGAACGTTAGCTGGAAATAGGCACCAGCACCCCTGCCGACCCCACTAGGGATTAGGGTGTTAGAAAATGGATGGATGAGTAGGGAAGTTAGCTACTCTGGGAATCAATAGAAAAGTCTTGGTGTTGCACTCTAAACTACACCAACACCAGATCATGATGGCCTAGTTTCGGCCAAATAATGTCCACGAGTATTTGTACTGGAACACACGTAAATACACGTCGACAGACTGACCCAAGAGAGGGAGAGAAAAGTTGGGCTACAGCTTGCAGAACTGCACCATCAAAACAGCAGAGATTAATCAATGTCTTGTCCAATGTGGAAAATGGACAAGACAAACTTATTCCGACCAAAGAAAAAGTTTGCATAGAAGTTTGCATAGAAAATAGCCAAATAATTTGAGGCTAAAACATTTTACTTGATCTGAATTGTTGATTTAGGTCAGTTGTTTTCATTCATGTCTGAAGAAGAGTAACCTACCAGAACCCTGCCTGTGAGTGTCTGAGCGGAGATCATGACACCAGCCCAGTCTTTGACTGAAGTCATCCATCCCACCTCGCTGGCTGCTGCCTCCTCCTTCTCATCAGGACCTTTTGTTGTTTTGTCTGCTGTCGGATTGTTGGCAGGGTTATTCACCTTTTGAGCCTCCTGGGAAAAAAAAAACAAACCAAACAATCATATGAGTAAATAAAATGGAAGAAAGTTCATTTATGTTTGTTGCAAGGATAGGGATCATGCCATGCCGACTCCCATCTGCTATATACCAAATATGTATGTCCATGTATGATTTCACATAATGACAGAATGTGTTGTGCTCTAGCCGAGCTGCACAGATGGTTCTTTATATTAACTGTCCCTAATGTCACGCAGGCATTTCAGCACTCTGTCTTGCATCCGAATGACTGAGCAGAGTTGCATTGCAGTTCGTTGACATGCTATGCTTGGCAGAAACACTGCGTGCAGCTGTTCCTCTCCAGCCATTCACTCACTCCTGACTTGACACTAGCTGGCATTTAGTTTCCCTCTGCTCCTGGCAAAAAAAAATCTAATGAGTAGATTTCTTTGTGTTCTGAAGCCCCTGAAGCATTGAAGTCCTCCCATTTAACATAGATTCAAATATACCATGAGGTTTTTCGTGCATAGTATGGAACTCTCTCATTAAAGCTGCGGCTGGGCCTCAGTGATTGCCTCCGAAGAGAACCAATGGAACCACATAACCTTTAAACGTGTGATGTCAGGATTAAAAGTTGACCCAATCAATGGAGACACAGTAAGCAAACCATTACTCACTTAGGCTTCACATGTACTTAAAGCAAGTCTTAAAATGCCACTCTTCACAGTAACAGTGGACAAGTAGCCATCAAAGCAGAATGTTTGCTCTGTCAACGCAGCAAAATGTCTTCAAATGTTGGATGTCAAATGATGACAGCTTTTTTAGTATGACCTTCCTTTGGCTGCATCTAAAAAAAAAAAGATGATATAAACTGAAATAAATTGTGCTTAGACTGACTTTTCTAAAAGCGGCAGAGGCCAGAGAACCACCAAGTTGATCTAATCTCTGGGAACATTCAATATTCAAGAAAAGCACAGTGAAAACTTACTACGTCTGCAGGGTATAAGAACAGAGCTGTTACCCATGAACCCAAGAGTGTTCTGTCCATATCAAGAAGCTTGCTGGGTCAAATTGAATTACATTTAATAATGACATGGCATGGACACAGCTGCCATTTTCCTAATTTCATTCCGACCCCATAACAATGCTAATAAACTGGGCCTAAAAAAGCCTGACTTAGTCATCAGATCATTATCTGTTCATGCCATAGGGCCTTTCTGTGCTCCAGTAGATAATTCATTTACTTGAGCTTTATCCGGGTTTCTGCAGGGTTTTAAATAAAGCCTAAAAAAATCTCAAAGCTCAAGAAATATTTTAGTCTAAATCTTAACTTTCAGCGTGTAATTAGCTTGGGAACCAAAATACAAAATCTCAATTACGCTTTGCCATGGATACATTTTTAATGTCGCAGATTTATTTTGTTGTTTTTTTTTTTATGTACGAGTCTGTTTATCAAATAATTTTTTATATCAGAAAAAGATGGCATGAACAGAGGTGGACAGAGTCCCCCAAAATTTGCACTTATGCAAAAGTACAACTGCTTCAGCACATGTATAGTCGAAAGTAAAAAGTAGCCTCTAAATAAGTCAGTGAAGTAAAAAAAAATGGTAACAAGTCTATTTAAGTACTTTGTAACAAATTACATTTGATTTAATCTTTTAAAAATTATGCAATTTTGAAAATCATGTAATGAAATAGACTAAAATATACATTTATGCACAAAGTATTTTAAAGACTTATATCTATATATTATATTAAATAAATATTATAATTACTAATTAACAAATTCAGACACAAAACACTTTTCCAAATTCCAAAGACTTCTGAAACCAATACTTGCAGCAGTTGGAACAGGGTAAAATACTTAGTGTCACAACCTTTACTGTCAATAGTTATTAATTTGACTTCCAAATGTCACAACAGGCTCAGCAGGTAGACAATAAAACAATGAAGCTTGTGGACACGAAGTATCAGTTTAGCATAAACTGTGGGTATTTGTGTCTGGTTTTTGGTTAAAACACGTTTAATCCTCATTTAATTGTTTCTCATAGTGGGGAGAATTTCTAGAACTGTCAAGCAAGAGTAAAATTTGTTTTTTTTTATTTTTCTAAAGTAAAATATAAAAGCATGGTGTAGTAAAACTACTCCCAGAAGTACTTTTACTTTACTTGAGTAAAATAATTTAGTAAAATAATTTACTCAAGTAAATGCAACGTACTCCTTGTAATCATCAGAATGTTTCTATGCCAATGCGAGATGAGATTTTATGGTCATTTCCATTTTGGAAAAATCCATGGCTGCCATTTTTTGCCAAATTGCTTTCTTACTAAAGAATTATAAACATTGACTGAGGTTTGGTGGAGTCCTAAATACTTAAAATTTGCTTTATTAACAGACTGATGATGTTGCTTCTTATACTATTAAATTTCATTAAATGTGGACACGATGTGTTACTTTCCAAGACATTTTAGCTTACTTGAAGTTGTCAAACAGCTTCTGTTTAAGCAAATTCGTGATTCTACAGCTCTGGAAATTTACCTTTTACATTTAATTAGCATTTAACAGGGGGTATAATACCTTTCTAAATAGAGCCAGGTTGATTTGGATAGCTGTAGCTATGCTCCTGTATGCATCTCTGCTGTCTTTTGCTGCAGTTACTCCGCATGCATGCAGATCATTTTGTGCTGGGATGTGTGAAGTTTCACAGAATAGTTATGCGGGTGTGTCATACACCACGTCATTTACTCCGTATACAGAAGATCCCATCCTCATGTGCACAGAGCACACACCACTAAGGAACAGAAATCACATCTAGTTTGTGAATTCCAGGTCTAGCTCTTTCTGGCACATGTGTGCATGTTGGATGTGATTATATGAATAATGGATGCAGTCACAAATTGATGGCTTTGCAGATCAGAGGAGATAATGTAAACAACGTATTTCTTCCAGTTCATTTGAGTCATCCACAGTAGGCTAGGCTAGGGGGAAGAAGCACTGAAGCATACTGTTATGGGAGAATCCATCTGCTGGCTATAAATAAGCCCCTGTGATGTCAAACTGTTGGGGAAGACAGGGAGCAGCCGCAATCAGAGGATATTTTGCAAGAAAATGGCAGGCTTTGCCCTTTTTTTTCTTTAATATTGTTTTTCAATAACAGTTTTCACTGCTCATTCTGCATTAACAAAATGAATGTACATTTCTGATACTAAAACTCAGTCACTTTTGATGTCATCTCTTTTATAGCACTCTGTTTCTCCTTAAGGTTTTCATAACCAATCAAAAAATATATATTTTACAGGCATAAGTTCAAGCTGAGAGGCAAAAAGTAAATAAATCCTATTTCCTATTACCACTTTTGGGTAATTTTTACATTGGTAACAGAACAGGGAACCAGTTTTCGCAGTGAGCTATGACAGGAGCTGCAGGTAGCAGGCTGTGCACGTCCGACTTCCCACCAAAGCAAACAACTTCACCGCACCCCGCTGCTGCGTGAAAAACTACTCCAGACATGCTCGGCAGGAGATCGGGTGATGCAAACTTTTAGTGACAGACTTAGTTCATTTTGTTTTAAGAGCTCCTCAGAGTGTTTACTGCGATACGTAACCACTCAATGAGTTTTTACCACAAGTAGTAAGCACTGTTGTAACCAAATCATACGAGACTAAGCGGCACTAAAGTGTCAGTGAAGTGCTACCTTTGAGACCTAGATGATGCAAAGTGATTCCTACTTGATTGATTACAGTATCGCTTCTTACTTGCATATTTGATGCACAAAAAATATTAAAATGCCTTATTTTTCTTGGATTATTATGCAAGTTATTAGTGTCTGCTTATTTATTCACATAATATGAACAAATATCACATAGACAACATCCAAATGACCTCATTAGGTTGTTTTTTGCTTTCACCCCTGAACAACTCAGTCTTAAGCACACGTTTTGAATTTCCAGTTTTAAATCTTCTTTATCTAGTTCATCTGCCTACATCAGGGGATCTTTTTATGTAACAATACAGATGAGCATTGTTAATATTAGGACTGTTCCAATTATGAGAATAGTCAAGGGAGGTCGGCTAATAATCTGCAAGACAGTGACAGAAAAAAAAAATCCTTGACACAAGAAGGAAGTCACAAATTAACTGACAGAGCAAAATCTACAGGACAAAGACAAGAAAACAAGGCGGAGAAGTCATCATATACCAATAATGCGAAGATAGTAGATGTAATGTTGATAAGCATGAAATTAAAAGACATCATGAGGCAGACAATTGTAGCAAAAATGACACCAAGAGAGAGGGACAGCCACTGAAAGTAAAAAAAATGGGCAATTGAACAGATCAGATGGGAGACAAAAAGATAAGGGTGATGTGTAAGACTAAAAGAAGAGGGAAAAGAGACAGGAGGTCATGCCCATCTGACCCCGCTTATCTAACAGAAGTTGGCTTCTAGGCAGCTGTTCCTCTGGCTTCAGACCGCATCGCTCGGGAAAACTCTACTCCAGTGTGGTGGGTTATTTATAGCCTCAGCCTATGAGACATGAAAGTATTGAGACTCATAACTTGCCGCAGTTACCCTGTGTCCCTGGGTTACAGGCCTCCACAGGGTCAAAACAAACAGGAGAGCAGGAGTGTATTTAAATATTTATTTACAATATTTCATAAACATCTGCTTAATCCATAAAAAGGTCAAGCTTGTTGATCCATATAGAATGATAAGGCAAAATGGTATGAGAAAATCACTACCAGATCACCTTTTCTAGGGCATTACTGCAGACAATAAAGCAAAAGGGTCAAAATTAAGCAAAAAAAAAAGTAATTATTTTCACTTCAGAGCATAGGAATGTTCAGGTGAACTTTACTGTTCACCTGAACAGTAAAGTTCTGTAGTGTAGATCTCCAAGCCCAGTGTTTGCCCAGACTACCATGTGTCTGATTTAAGGATTACACAGACCATAATCCATCTGATCAGAACAGCGACAATGTGAATCCATATCCAAACAAAATTCATGCACAGGGAATGAGAGGAAAGCCAGTAAATCTCCATATGTAATAAAGTGGAAACTGCGATCACTTGGGTAGAGAATACAAAAGTAAAATATATTGTAAAATATCCAAGAAAGCAGAGTCAACAGAAACAAATCTATGCCAAAAAACACAATGGGCTAGAGAACACATCAAAAAATGTTTTAGATCTTTAGTTTCCTGTAAAATATTGTTAGTTTTCTTTGTCACTGTGTGTATATGTTACATCCCTGAATTTTGCCGTGCATTTACATGTAAAATGATGGAATCTGCTTTGTCCCGAGAATTCACGCAGGTTACTGTGTGCCAGAATGTGTAAGGCTTCGCTGAATGGCTGTGTGGGTGCATCATACGGCAGTGTGGAGTGTCAGCACGGCATATCATAAGACGGGTAATGTTATTATTCTGTCATTGCAACAGAATCTGAGTAGCACTTATGTAAAATTTATAGCAGTGCTGCAAGTGTGCGATATATGCGGATTTTCAAGGTTGTGATGTTTATTCATTGTGTCAACAAAAAAAAACTCTGCCAGTCGGAATTGACTGGCCATCAGATTGTGTGTCCAAACTATTGTGTCAGATGCATGCAGAATAATTATTTACTTATAAATATCTCTCTTCCGATGGCTATATTTTCTACTTCATGACTTTTGGCTTAGTCGAGAAAAAAAATAGTAATAAAAAAAATGTTTAAAAAAATTCACAGAAACAGCTAAGGCATAAAATGTAACTTTTTTATGGTAAGTCAATGACTAAATCTTCGGAAGATACAAAACATTCATCAATCTGCAGAATGCCATCATTTCATTCCCTTCATACTACACTCGTTGTGAAGCTTTGTAGACACCAAACTATAATGTGGGATTTACAATACAGAAAAACAGGGAAAAAAAGCCAACTAGTTTACGTCTCTTTGCATCCCCTTCCGGAAAGCTCACCCATCTGCATAACAGGAGAAGAGCTCTCCACCAAATTGCTGAACTCCAATTCCCCTTTTTGTTCCAACTGTGACATCCCTTCAACCGGCAGAGAGAAACAATAAGACAGTGATACACAAAACCCTAATGTAAGCCTGGCAGCGCTTGCTGTCCAAGACCCACATTCTTTCATGTCTCTTAGTTCAACCAAAAAAAGAAAAAAAAGGGAAGAACAATGCATCTGCATTAGTGTTACTTTCTTACATTCGCAGGGAAACTAAAAGAAAGAAATATCTTGAATGTACAGGCCTGCTGATTCATAGCGCTGGACTAAACTTTGTCCATTCATATAGCATTACAAACCTCAGAGGGCATGGGTAAAAATAGATTACGGAGTGAATTGTGGGTGACTGAAACGTCAGATCATAATGATAGTCAGATCGTGTCATATAAATCTAAAAAATGCTTTTTTCAAAAGTAAAAAGTTAAAGAATGGTCAAAAATCTGTTTAATATTTTATGTAATAAACAAGTTCATGCCTCATTAGCTGAACAAAACAAACATCATAGATTTTCTTCCACTGCCTTCCATGAAAATTCAGTTACTTTCACAAAACTCATTGTACTTTAAAGGTATTTTATGTTATAGACTACATCATAAACACATTCTTGGTGAGATTTAAGTCTGAGCTATAACTCTACTCCCACTACTGTTTTTCAGTATGAGGATGGGTTAGATAGTTTTCCTTAAAGTGAAACTGTCTAAATATGTTATTTAGGGTTCTATCTTTATGTTTCTGCACAAATGTTGACATTTTTTTAGTTATCTAAAGAGGAACGGAAAATCGCAGCAAATGTGATGTTATTACAGTGGATAGCACTACATGTCCATCATACGTGCACATCTAATAATCGGTTGTTTTCAACTGCCAACCCATTTAATTCATTTTCCTCACGTCAACCTGGACATGGCTTGTTACTATGGTGATACACCAAGCTCGTGTCCGTGTTTTCTATGCAAATTAGGTGCAAATGGAGTACGCTTCAAGTTGGCCCATTTAATACACCAGGCAAATCTGCTTCAAGGTGATTGCTGACATGAGGAGACTTTAAAAGGGGCAGTTATTGTACCGAAAACACAAATTAAAGTAACACATTGTTTGCAGACTCCCTGTTATAATTATTATTAGTATCACCTCCAACATCACTTTTCCAGAGGCGCATACTGTACACATTTTTAAGTCTGTCAGAGGGAAGAAAGAAAAAAAATACCAAAATTAAAAACATTAACCTTTAATTATGCTTTAGCCACCTGAGGCTAATTTCCACTTTACTGTACTCTGATGTGCGAGCAAATAAATGTAAAAGTAGGACAATTACGACAAACTCAGTTAAACGTGCCAAATCAAAGTCCAAAATGATTTTGCAGTCAGATCTCGCAGATGTCTTTAAATTTGACCCCTCACAAGCCTCAAAGCAGGCTGCACATCATAAGAGCTAAATGTACCAAACACTAAAATGCTGTTGTGGGTTTTTCAAAATTATGTCCATGTGATACTCTTCCTGTTTATCTGATCATAGTAAACAAAATTGACTTTATTTCAGAGGAACAGACATGTTGATATATATGTGCATTTATGGCATTTACTAATTTCCAGTTTGGTAAAATAGAAACTCTAGTTCATTTATCAGCACAGGGTCCTGATTAAGCAGTTTTTAAATAATCAGTAATAAATGTCCCAGACTGAAGCTCTACTTTTGGTACTTGCTGTTTGTGATTTAATCAGAAACAATTGCAGATAAAAATGCCACCTTTAAAAAAAAAGTTCCTCTCATCTGAAGTGGTTGTAAAGCTGTACTAGAGGCTGTGGACATTATTGTGATGATCTAACAATCTGGTGGTGCAAATTATTTGTCATGCAGAACAGAAGCGGGCAAGAAGGGTGTTCTCACATATCCAATGACTGAAATAAAAACTGCAGCCTCAAACTCACTGATGCAAAATACCTAATGAAAAACCGATGCAGTTGCAGTGTGTTACTTTACAGCACATACATGGCAATTACTTTAGTTGAGTAAGAGACTTGGACTTGTTATCGGCAGGTTCCTGTTACCAACAGACTCTAATCTTGTCACGGGCAAAAAAATCTAAATCAAGACATCCCCACTCATGGCATTAATACAGAGTGTGTTCAAGCTTGTCTGGACGTCTGAGCCATAGAGCCTGTGTCAGAATTCATAACTCTGTTATTACAAGCTTCAACGGTGGGACTGTAAGACGCAATAGTGGTCGGTTTTTAATAATGCAAGATTTTAAGCATGAGTGGTTATTGTAGTGAAATATGATAGATGAGCAAAGTGGAAAAAATCTGAAGCATGAACATGTACAGTTTTTTAAAGTTTTAAGTCTATGAAATTGATTCCTGGTTTTGATACTTGTCTCAAAAAGTACTGTTCAGCAAAACATCTTAAAATAAACCAATATGTCTACTATTTTAACAAATAGATAAAAAACCCTTACTATCTCAATGTCAGACTGTAGACTGGCTGATCTTTGGACTGCTTCATGTAGCCAACAACAGATTTTTCATTTTCAAGCATAAATGAACACATCTGGTGGCTTAATAATTAAATATAAAAACAGGTATTCTTGTTTCTCTTCATTTAATGAGCAATTTTGTAATGCTATTTTCTAGAGTCTGTTAAACACCAGAAGTCAGTGAATTTTGAGAGTAGTACCTCTGACAGCAACAAAACAACCCTATCAAGCAGTCACCTGTCTTAACCTTGATCCCCCAATTACTCTCAGAACCCCTTAATGAGCCTTGCTCCTGAATACAGACAGACAGACGGCTTGTTTCTCTGTCAATAAGTGACTCAGCGAATAACAAGCAGAGCAGCTGAAGTCGGGGCCCCATTATCTCGTGCACAACAGGCCGTTGAGGTGTTTTCCACAAGCGGAAAACTACAAGGATTGAACCCATTGCCCTAATTGGCTCCCTGCTGTCTAACCTGCGCTGATCAATGACAGTGCTCTATAAAGAGCAACATCCAAATATAAATGGAAGATGAACTTATCGTGGAGCATGGCAGTTGGAGGATCAGTGGAATGGCGAAGAGATTTCAAATCAAACATGAAAACAGGCACATCGGAATCACAATAAAAGATTTAAGCCAAATAATTGAGTACATAGCAGAATAAGTTCAGGTTCATAATGTACTTATAACATGAACACGTCCTCACATTCCTCAAAATATTAAACATTTACTAATTCTTCTGTTTGGATTCAAAAGGAGAGCCACCTGGTATTTAATGAATCAGCTGCTCCACACAACATGGAACAATCAAAGCACAAAAGTGGGCGAGGCTGAATGATCCTACAGTCTTTGCATAATATATTAATGACTAACTGGTCCTTCAGCACTACAAGTCAACAGATGGACATGTATGCAACACCATGGCCCATGCAGAAGGATTTTGGTAAACAAGTGTCGAAAATGCATGTCTATTTTTTTCTTCTGTTAAAAACAGTTTCACGTGCAAGTGCTTTAGTCATTTTCATTACTCTCACAGGAATGATTACCCCAACAGAGACATATTCTTCTTTGCCTTTACCTGCATGACTACCCTTCCCTGGCTGCAAAGTGAAGGTTAGCAACTGGTTTTAAATCTTCTCCTTGGTTCATTGACCAATTTAAAGCTTTGGGTTGGTTGTAGGTAACACTGTAGGGGAAGACACCCAGAGTAAAACTACTCCCAGGTATAGCATCCACCTGCCTCCACCTACAATAGGAACTGGGAGTACTTGACCTTCTTTTAGACTGTTTGACTAAATACGGAGGCTATTAGACCTCGACACAGGGGGTCAGGGTTCGAATCACGACTCTGGGTCCTTTATTGCACGTCTTCCCCATTTTCTCTCTCTATCCATTTCCTGTAAGATCAGCTACACATAAAATGCCACTTTTTCCAGAAAAAAGTGGTCGGGTTTCTTTATTTTACAGCTTTGATGAGACATTTTTGCCTCTAGATCTGTCTCAAAAAGTTATTTCCTCTATATCTACACTTATCTGCACTTAGTCCATGTGATATTAAGAAAATAAACAATGTAACTGTCAAATGTGTGCTCTGAGTATCCACATATTGGATATCCCAAACACATAACCCAGTTAGTACCATCACTGCTTGTTGGAGATGGTGACGATGCTTACAATTAACTACTGTTATTTTATGTGGGAATACATGCACAGAAACTGTGTATAAGCAAAGAAAACACTAGTAATTTCTTTCTCCCTTTAACATTTGAATGTTGCTTCAAAAATTCCCCCTATACTAAAAACAGTAGCTATTTTAAAAACTACATTTTAATTGTACTAAAAAAAAGTTTCTTCAGATATCTTGACACCGTTGTACGAGAACAAATCCTTAATTATTCCACCTCATAATTATACCAGCTCTCCTCCTGTATTATACCTATCCGCTTGTCTCTTTGGTTCTGCTACATTTTCTGTTGCTTGCACCCATTTTCTCATTTCCACTTCACTCCACTCCACAGGATTAAAAGAAGCCAGGAGAGACCAAGGAGATTAGGGTCTCTTTGCTTGAGAGACAGCTCTCATTACCTCCATGCTCTCCAGAAGCAATAATGCTGCCAAATCTTTCAGCCATGCCAGTCATCACTGGGGGCTAAATTAATTTGTTTACACCAACTCTAAGCCTCAAAATTGATGTAGAACAGCAGCAAAATACATATGAGTCTAAATAAAAATAAGTATTCAGGGTTAAATTATGTTAATTGAAAAACCCTAATTTGGCTGATTGGAAACCAAATAAAACCTTGTCTGGGTTCTTAAAATGTATCAATTAGGTGCAGAACGTTTGTTCCACACTGAAGGCGTGGACAGAAGAAATGTGTTAGTTAAAGGCAGCAAAAAGGGCAGTCATCTGTGTCTAATGATTTTGAGACTTGCCCTTGATTCAAAAACAGCTCAGAGGCTAACAAATGGAAGTGCAAATGGTTTTCTAACTCTAGGCTTATTTAATCATTTTAAATTTAGATCTCACGCCTCCCACTGGGGAAAATAAATCAGTTTCCTACATAGAAAATGTGCATGCTTTAACCCTGCAGTTAGGAAGAGGAAACACCCCCCGGATTATCATGGCCTGTGTTCTATCACTTCACAATACGGCCCTCCAGCTTGGTCCACAGGGAAGGTTGCATTTCTTCATCATAACCTCAGATAGAGAAGACTTTGACCTCAGCTAACAAGATCTATTAAGGGAAGCTGGAGTCTCGATGAGACGTCGCAGCAAGTTTGTCTCCATGTTTTAAAGCGTCCATAGATCAGTGCAATTACACAAGATGGCAGCACAACAAACCAATCTGTGCATTTAAAAGAAAGGTCACTGCCTGTGGCGGAACAATGGACTGTATTTGAGCAGCATTAAGTCTCCATGTGATGTCGAGTGTAAACTGGGCTGCTGGTGAGGACTGGGGCATTGTCTTCAACCCAGACAGCATTGATGCTCAACTCTACCGAATCAAAGCTTTTTCCACTACAGAATCAAACATCTAAAAAAAAAAAAAAAGACAAACAGGCCGCACACACATCTCAGAAGAGCCGTGCTGAGTTCTGTTTGTTTGTGTTCAGTATGAGATGCGCATTGGCTCCGGTTTCCGCTGTGATCTGCCTGTTCCTGTTAGTGCCGCTGCAGCCAGAACAGGTTTGAGATTTGAGGAGCTGACAAACAGCATCGCAGGAATTGCCTTTCGCCTGGAGGTCAAGGGAGGCATTTCCCGGTGATGGCACAGTGAGGTTGGGGGGCAGGGATGAAGGGGTGGTGTGTGTGGGTAGAGGTGAAAAGCACCACCTCCCCAGAGTCAGCAGTTTGACCCTTGCAGGCTTCATGTGGGCTGTGTCGCCGAGCTCCAATAACACTGAAAATTCAGCACAAACATTAAATAAGCGCTGTCAGGGTGAGTTAGGCAGAGAACTGGCAACAGCTTTCACATGGGATGATGTGAACACTGAATCAGCTCTCCTCTGCTGTCCAAACTGTGGGCATTTGATCACTGTAGCAATGTTCGAACCCAAGGACAAGTCAGTGGGTGGGACACATGAAACATGTCATGGCTGCATTTGCATGACCGAGGGAATGTCACACAAAATAAATGTCTCACAAAAATATTTACACCTTGAATTTTTGCACATTTTGCTCAGCTTAGACTTGGAGCGTTCTGCTAGGATTTTATGAATTAGATCAACCTTATATTTAAGGTTGTCATATTTACTTTGGTAGTATTTAATACATTTTTTATATATAATTACAGATGCAAATCTATTAACAAATTTCTCTACTAACATTGAACATCTAGGGATTCTTCTCTTTTTTTCCTTTTACAAAATTTAAATTGTTTTTAAAGATAAACATCAGTAAACTGCATATCATTTCTCCTGGATTATTACTGAGCACAGTCACATTGCACATACAGCTGGAAGTTTCTTGGGGCTTTAAAGATTTGGAGGCTGAAACTTTCCCTATATATTTTAGCAAAAGAACTGGAGCTCAGTCAGACTGAATGGGGAGCATCACTGAACAGCAGGTTTTAAGTTGTGCCACAGAATCTGAATTGGTTTAAGGCCTTCCCTCAATTTTCAGGACTTTTGCCTCTAACAGGTTTTCCTCAAAGATTGTCCTGTACCTAGCTCCATCTTTCTCCTCATCAGCTCTGAACAGGAGGGGTTCAGTTGATGTGCAGTGAAAATGTTCTGCAACACATTGATTTGCATGGTGGTGTAAAAGTTTAACTGTGGTCTTATCTGACCAAAACATACTCTTCTCCGCATGTTTGCTTGTGGACCCCTTTCAATTAATGCTCTCTTTTTATTTCTCTTCCGCAGAGGCCGCATCTATGCAGATATAGCTATGGATTTCTGCAGTGCCTCCATTTTTTTTAAACTCGCGTAACAGCTAAATTTATACTTAAATTAAACTGCTAACAGGTTTATTTACCAATGAGATGATACCTACAGGCAGCTGGCTGCTTTGAATTGTATCTAGGGGTTACAGAGGAAATGGAGGCTGAATACAAATGCATTCCAAGTTGTTTTTAAATTTGTATTAACATTTTTAAATATTTTAAATCTGTCATTTTCCTCCCATAAGTATGACCAACTTTTTTTGTTTGTCTATCATGCAAAATCCCAATAAAACATGTGAACGCGTGTGGCTGTAACAAGATGAAATGTGTTCAAGTGGTGTAAGTTCTGCATCTCCTTTTTCATTAACACATTGACTTCTTGCATGCAGCAGTAAGAAAATTCACATCTTTCAATCTCAGGCTTTGTTCTTTTATTTAACCAGCTCTGGATGGCCTGTGAAGGTTCAAAGTAAAAGAAAAAAAAAAAAGGAAAATCCTCCTTCCACTTCACTAGCTAATGGCCACTGTTAATCAATACTGTTGTAAATGCTTTTTAGCTCTCAGCACCAGGCTCATTTGTCAAAATAAAAGTCGTAAAAGGCCCGAGGGACTAATCAAGTGGAATGAAGCAACAAGGAATTTTGAGACCTGGAAACATAAAAACACACTTGTAAAAGGATGTTTTCAGGCTAATTCACATTAAAGTGAAAATGTGGACGTCAATATGATTTCCTATATGATTTGACTTGGCGTATTTACATTTTACAAGAGGCAGTATCTTATTTCTGTGTTTAGAAAACATTAGGTTAATTTTAATGAGAAGCTAAGTCACAAAGAACAAAATGAGAGGCAGATAATTCAATTCAGTTTTGTAAATTAAAAATAAGCCCCTAATATTGTAGTTAATACTAATCTGATTATTTTTCTTCCCCCCTCCCCTCCCCCCGCTGAGGAGAATCGCAGCGCTAAAGAGAAAGGTCTACGTGAAAATGGCACAGCAAAACGATGAGATCATGATGGACAAACGTCTCTTTTTCTCTCTTTCAAGAACAGTCCAGTGCTCACCGCTTGTCGCCTAGCAACAAAGACCTGGCGGGCAGACGGTAGGTGTTTGAGACACAGCGTGTGGGTGGGGAGGCTCGAAGGAGGAGGTGGTGGAAGAAGAGGGGAGGTTTGTAGAGCGACAGGAGCAGAGGAAGAGAGGAGCAAAAGACAAAGAGTTAAGTTAGAAAAAATAAAGGGAGAAGGTCAGTATCACCTGTTAATTGGTAATTGTCTCAAGCCAGATAATAGTGAAAAAAAACCATCAAGAATTCATTAACTAAGCAAGTTTATTTGGGTGTTGGTTTTAAATCTAGTGAAACAAGGCGTGTATTTGCATAAAGCCACTTCAACGCAATACTTAAAAAATATTTCTATTTAAGTCTGTAAATTGATCACATTCACAGTTTATATAGTTTAAGTTTTATACTGCATGTGCAAATTTTTCCATATAAAATGAGAAAGATTCAAAGTTTTTGATTCCTTGTGTTTGTTGTAACAGGAAATCAATTTAAATTTTGGGGGGGGGGTTTGTCTGAAAATATACTCATCTTTATCTGCTACTCTGATAGATGTTTTTCCCTTTGGATCAAAGCTGACTGATGATATTTTCCAGATTTGACCCGTCAGTTACACAAAACTGTTGTTGCAGCAGTAACAGAATTTTTAGCAAATTGTGTTGCCAGTTTTTTGGTTTTTTTATCTTTTAAATTATTGGGTAAATGTGCTGAAATCACAGCTCCAGTAGTCTGAAAATGTCTTTCATTTGATTCAAATGGAGCATATGTAAGTGTCGTAAACACAACCTTTGCACGCCATTGTACCACAACCAATTCACTCATCCTGAATTTTATAAGGGATCAGAAATGAAAAATTGTCACATTAGCTTTCGAAAAGGCCACTTGACAATGTGAAACAGTTTGACATTTAAAGATTTCCTCCTCTTGCACAAGCTGCTGCAAAGCAAACACCTGCTTTTTTGTGACAGTTGTAAAATTTGCCCAACTTGACAAGTTAAATGTTAAACCTAATTTGTTAAATTGATTTTGTTTAGTTCATCTCTGAATAGTTTTAATGTCTCTACTGAAGGTAATGTAGAAGAACAACCTTGTGATTTAAATTGTTTTATTTCAGCTATAATGGTTCCTGAGTATGAACAGTCTGTTTACGGTCATTCAATTGAAGAGTGACTTAATCAGGGAAGAAATAAACTTAGGAACATAAAAAGAGTAATAATCAGCTTGCAAATGTAAATGCATTTACATCCCTTATAGTAAGTCTCTAAAAGTAAACCATGTTATTTTATGATTTGTTACAAATAGTAGAAAAAAAAATCCCAAATGAAATTGTCAAGGTTGCACATGTCTGATCAATACATTGAAATCAAAGATGCAACATTTGCAAGGGAAAAGTGTTCTAATAACGCAAGTGACAAAATACCAAAATATCATCATGTCATAAATAGCTTGTCAGGTGGTGAAAAATAGTCCAAGTGCAACCCTGGTGCACATTAAATCCTCATGGCCCAGGATTTACAAGACATACTCTTCTGCATTCATCTAATGTCACCAACAGCAGCCAAGTCTCAAGGAAATGTCAATGACAGCAAATAGACTGTGCTGAAGCTGCAGCAGAATCCAGTAGCTCATATTGGGCTTTTACGTTATATTTTCTTGCACTACATCCTTCAGAGCTCCTACAGATGTGTCACAGGTTTAACATGGTCTGTTGTTTAAAATTATATATATATTTATTTAGTGGAATTTGTGCCAGACCAGGCAGTAATCAACCTCTATGTTTATTTGGTAATACACCGAACTAAATATTTAAAATATGTTCACACTAAAATAATTTGGCAATATGTTAATTAAAACAGATTTGATTGATAAAATATTTGAGCACAAAACTATTATCCTGAATATGTATTATTATACTATCAATGGTCCAGATTTGAACCTCCGGTCTTGAGTTAGACACCTGATGTATGATTTTGATTTTGCTAGATAAATTTTTCTTAAGGAGTTTGAAAAATTAGAGAGTATATCAAATCTTCAAATATTAAAACAAAATTTTAAAAGAAACTAATTTATTTCTCATCAATGTGAAATATGGCTCATCAAGCATTATTCAGTACAAGTCTGCATGTGGCTTCATCTGATAAATTATACAGTTATTGTGAACTCCAGATATAAAGGTGTGTGCTACACAGGCGGTGACCATGACTCACTGGGTAGAGTTTAATCTTTAGCTTCCTACAGATCTGAAACTGTAGCACTGTATAACTTTAATTAATTTGCCATTTACAAACTTTCCATTTTTACTGGGAATTTTTTTTTCCCCAGCATGTTATTTTTGGACTTGTGGCAAGTTTTTTTTAGACACAGTTTGTTACTATTGCTATGTTTAGAAAAATAATTCAGTCTGTGAATCAGGTGTTGGTTAAAACGTCACATTAGCATGCTAGGAAAGGTGGAAGGGGTTCATCCAGTAACCAGTGAGTTGCCGGTTCGAACCCCCGCTCTGTCTGTCTCAGTGTTTGTCTCCTCGGGCAACACACTTCACCTGACTCACCTGCTGGTGGTGGTCAGAGCGCCTGATGGTGGTGATAGCTCATCACCACCTCTGTGTGTGAATGTGTACATGAATGACTGAATGTAGTATTAAGCACATCAGGGTCCTCCACATTAGATAAAACGCTATACAAGTACAGATCACATAGTGTTTAGTTTATTATTGATAAAATTCCTAAACATGTGTTTTCTTTTGCATTGCTAAAGAATAATATCCAATCATTTTATCAAACTTTTGACTTAAAGCAGAACAGGAAAAATATTTCAAAATAAAAAAATGTTCCTCTTATTGGTCTTAAATAAATTGGAGTACTACTGAATCTACTTTCAGAAATTGACAACAGCACAAAATAAAATACTGTTTTGCCATCAGCTACTACATCACAACAACTCTGTCAGCATTTCTAAGGACGTTCAATGAAAAGATTTTAAGGCATTGTTATGTGAAAAGGAGGACCTGAGGCCTGATCCTTCACAGACACTAGACAATAATTTACACTAGTTTACATTAAACATTTCAAACAGCCATCCCATTCAAAAACCACAGAAAGATCAATAAAAATGCTGCTGGTGTTTCTTTCCTTATAATGCTGCAGTATGATGATTTTAATAAGATGTGACAGCGATATGGGTATCCTCAGAATAAAAAATTCTGAGATTCCACTATGTTAGCTTCACATGGTAATTTAAAAGCTGACCTATTTAAAGTTCTGCAACCTTTATCTGAAGGGGTGGAAAGGACCCGATAAAGGCTTAGAAACGCACCAGGTAAAACAAAAAGTTGACACAGATGACTACCAGCCTGCCAATAGCTTTGAAACAAAGGTTTAAAGTTGATCCATGTCAACCTAATGCATTTCTCATGTCACCAGAAGGGAACAGCTGTTACCTACTGTACAAAGAGGTGTGAAATTAGCCAGATATCAGGATCAGTAAAAGACAGAATAAGTCCTATATACGAGTTTCACAAAAGAGATTACCAGCAGATGTGAAGTGTTTATTTTGAGCTGCGTAAATCTTGTTAAAGTTAGGTATCCTACACCCATCACTGATCCTCTTATGCCAGATCTCTCTCTTCACTTTGACAGTTTTAAATGTATCACTTGAAATATTTAAAGTTTGCCTTTAGCATTTTTGATGACATTTTAAGAGCAGATTCGTGAGAACTACATGGTTAAAAAAAACAAACAAAACAAGTAGTGTAATTTGAGACTCGTTGTAAACCAACGTGGTGATGGAAAATATCCAAATAATGGACCCAATGACAGCACTCTAATTCAGTCATGTACAGTATGTTGCACTTGCAGTTAAGCTGCCTCCAAATGCCCCTGTCTATTTTAAACCATGCTGAACAATGACAAACCAACAAGACTTCAATATGCCTGAAAAAATACGGCAAAAATAAAACTAAGCGCCATCGGTGAACCTCAACGCCAGCACACAAATATTCACAATGAATATATAATCTTTAAATGCTACCAAAAGTATTATTTACCTTTTGTCGTTGAGTTTAAAAAGGAAATTCAATTGCATATACTTTGATGACAGATTGCTAGAAAAGCTTAGCCGAAAGCATCTTTCATTTTATCATAAACGGCATACAGTGCAATAAGAAAAATGGCAAAGAAGCATCTTAAGCTCATATTGGGCCACATTTTTTTTGTTTTTACATTTCGTCCAATATAAACTTTGAAGAGCAGACAAACTGTGTGTGAGGTTTACAGGCACACAGAGGGTATTTAGTTTTCTTGCTAATCAGAGCACATTGATGCCCTACAGCTGTCGATTACTGTTACAGCTGGATCAGGGCCAAGTTTTGCTGTGCAGTTCCGCGGGAAAACCACATGGTGTGTTCACAGGGTTCCCAGAGATATATATTTTTTTTTTCTTTGGCAGTGTCAGCCTGGAGGGGAGGAAAAATCCAAAAGACATTAAAAAAAAGGCAGTCCAGGAAGCCATTGCTCTCTTTCTGTAAATTACAACAAATAAATATTTGTAAAACAAATAAACAAATAAATATTTGTAAAAACAAATATTTTAATTACATTCTACTTTGAACAAAAGCAACAGTAAATATTGTTGATGCCTAAGAGTGCAGTGCATGCTTCCTTTGTAGATGTGAATTAGATTTTAAGGTCTTGTTATTGATTCAGAAATACAGCATCAAGGTAGAGAACCCAACTAAGGTTCCCCTCCATCAATAATAATGAAGCTGCAAAATCTGTGTCCACACAGCAAACAAAACACGCCATTGATAATATTCTACACATAATCAATGATTATATACAATAATCACTGTCATAGGAGCACTTTTAAAGACAGTGCTCAAAACAGCCCCAGTTGAAAGCAGTTTAACTATTGGCTCCAGCAGAATAAGATCGCTCACACTGCAGGCTACCATTTTTCGCAGTGTTACAATTAGTGACCCCTGCTCTGATATGAACTCGTCGTGAGGAGGTCGCAGGCCTCCAGGAGTTCAAAAGTAGGTCAGGCTTTACAGCAGAAAGCAGCCTACAAGCTAGAGGAACTACCATACTTAACTACTAACGTAATTCAAACTGACAATACGTAACACTATATACAGTATAAGTGACACAGTGTATGCATGAATATGCACTCTTACTTGTGAAGCGTCATGCAAGATTAAGCTAGTGAGATAAGTAACATTAAATAACATTTCGATCATTCATTCTTGGTCTTTCTAAACTAGGCCCTTATGGTAAGACAACTCTTCCCAGCATTAGCACTGGTTTCTGCACAGTTAACTGAGCTGGCTGAGAGGACAACCCCTTTCAAACTGTGATTTTCAATACCTATTTCTATTTTTCAAGGTTTGCTGCTGTTTGCTGTTACTTTATATTCAATACCCAAATATGAGATGAGCAAATGTAAAAATGTAAGAAACTTATTTATGTGTCTTTCCTAGCAGTTACTACGTCTAAGCGCTGTGACAAAGCAGTTGCACAGTGAAGCAAACCACCGCCCGTGTGGCATACACTGACTTAAATGTCAGACTCCTAATGCTGCTAATAGTCTGTGTGTGTGTGTGTGTGTGTGTGTGTGTGTGTGTGTGTGTGTGTGTGTGTGTGTGTGTGTGTGTGTGTGTGTGTGTGTGTGTGTGTGTGTGTGTTGCATTTGTGAAGAGAAACAGCAGGACTGAAGCAGACCTTGAGAAAGCAGTAAATCACATTATGCATTGCGATCTCTACATATCACAGCCGCTGCCATTTTACCCACTGACTTCCTCTTGCTTCTGTATTTCATTCTTCTTAAAATGTGTCCCCCAAAGAAGAAAAACAAAAAAAAAGTGATATTTTCAAAGCGTCAGGATTGATTTAATTATTCGTTTGATCAAAAGTTTTTTTTCCCCCCATTATTATTTGAAGAAGCAGTTTAACAAAAAAAAAAAAAAAACTCCTTTAGGTGTTTGAACAGAGTGTAGAGATGACTCTGGGAGCCCGAGCTAAGAGACAGATCCTCTTTATCTATTTATAACTAGGAGCTGTATTTCCAGACTCGAATGTCTTTGTTCTTATTGCCTAACATGCATTTTTAAAATCAGATAGACCTTGTATTTCTAACACCTCGCCAAGAACGAGATGCTCTGATTGACAGGGAGCGTGGCCGTGATGGCCAGAGAGTGTGTTGTGAAGTAATTACAGAGTAGCCGCACAAGCAGGCCGAGTCTGGTCCTGCAGAAACAGGACAGAGCAGCAGTGGAGCTTACAAAACGAGGTTTCACTTCAAATGCCTTCATCCGTCTCTTCTGTTCACTGCACTGTTACATGAGAATGTGCAATGGCTAATTCTCCCCAGAAATTCTTGTCAACTTTGACTCCGACCCTTTCTGAGACAGGGGATGGGTTCCTTCTGGTCACACCTCTGAGCAGAGGTCTGTAACCTGAAGTAAAATTACCATGAAGACAAACTCAATGTGCTCATAAATACTTGGCGTTTAACCTCTTCTTCATCCACCTCTCCTTCACCCTTTTCTTGTTAGGCTTCAGACAACCAGTGAGGTCAAGTTGATTTTATTTCCCAGAGGAGAGAAGACGGATTGCAGAATGAAAGCTTTGTGGCACAAACCAGTTTTGTCCAACACTCGTCAATAAAAAAAAAAATCACTCGGCGTAACTCTTTTGGGTAAACAAGATGGAAACATGAAGGTCAATGATGGATGAAAATCGTTTTAGGACAGAATAAAAGTTGAAAAAAAATAAACGTGTGCAAAAACAGAGGGGAAAAAATAAGCTACACGGACAATAAATGAAACAAATGAAGCAGACTGCTTACACTGCGGCTCTGATAATTCATCAGAGTTCTCGTTGCTCATGTTCACTTGAGACAGATGGACTGTGAATCTTAATTGCCTCCTGCATACAGATTAAAGCAGGGGGCAGCAACACCATCCAGACACACCCAGAGAGAGTATTAGCATGAATCCATACGGACTGATCACTGCAATCATTTACTTAACCAGAACATTATTAATGCATAGAAGCAATAACGTCGAAAGTGTATTCCACCCCATCAATCAAGTTAGAGAGACTGCAAATTAATTTGAAAACTATGACATGAACAGACTTCTTCAATTCCTCCCATTAATGCAGTCATATGTCATATTGAAAATTTGACATACGACAGTTCTGGTGTTTTGTTTATTTTAAACACAAGTAGGAATAAAAATAGCAATAGGTATTTTGTTCCATATAACACAGTAGGAGTGTAACAGGTAAACCTTTTATGGATGCAAACCTGACTAAAAACCCAACTGTTTAGGATTGTATTTGAAATGTAATCGATTACAAATTTATTGATGGAACCTGACTTAATGTCGTGTTTTGATTGTTGATTCTATGTTGCTTTGTGTTTCTGTGTTTGATATTATGTAAAGAACTTTGAAATGCCTTGCTGCTGAAATGTACTATACAAATAAAATTGGGTTGATTGAACACTACAACTGTTATTAAATCCTATGAAATTAAATTCAAATATAGATCAAGATGGAAAAAACCCTAGCTAACTACTCTTTACCAAGCCAACTTCTAGGCACCATTTTGTAATAGTGCAGCATTTTCAACAAACATCTGACTTCAGAGAAGAAAGAAAACCTCTGAAAGTCTGAACGGTTCTCATCACTCTCACGCCCACCAAAGATTTCAGAATGTTGCTGTCATTTTGCTGCAAATCCGTCAACCCACTGGAGATGCTTCCTCCTGAGATTAGGATATTTTTCAGTATTTTTGATATTTGGCTTGAAATGCCTTGCTGCATTAGTTTAGGTCCAACATGTAGTGACCATTTGATACATATTTTATAGCGTTGCTACTTGCTTGAGCATGTATTATTCACTCCTGGAAATTTTAATGAGCACTGTTTTTAAGAATTGAATTATACCAAGTTGTGATCGGAGAATAAACTTATAATGCAATCCTAAAACAGCGTACAGTACCTGACGACCTGTGACCTCTATGTTAGGTGTGTTCCTGATTCAACACACCAGCATAACACTTTTATTTCACCACATTCTACAAAAGCTTTACAAAAACACAACCATTTAAATCAACCCTCATAGACATTTAAAACATGTTCAATACCAGAGATGCTCAACTCCATTCCAGCTGAAGTCTGTGAAGTCACAGTAAACTGCAGGACACAGGAATGTCTGCTGAGCCTCAGAAATGCCTTATATGTATTATATTTACAGTAGACTTAGATCATGCTGGACTCCTAATGTCTGACATGAAAAATCTCAATGTTATCTTTATGCTTTCAACAACTCTAGGCTGTAACTATTTAGCTATTATTTATGACGCAGAGCAGTGATTATTTCCTGAAGCTACAAATTATGTAAAATTTGACTTTGAATAGCCTCCCGCATTTCCCGAGTTATCCATTATTAACCTGACTTATTAAATGCATACAAAACTGTATTACATATATAAATGTTTATAGCAAATCCCAAATTGTATTAAAGTGAATTATTCCAGTCATTAATAACTACCATATAATACCAATTAGTATCCACATTTTCTTTCCTAAATGTAACAGATGGGTTAGTGTGTGTGTGTTTAGATAATTATTAGTTAATGGGTTAAACAACTGAGGGAATGCCCTCCGATTGCTGATTTTAGATTTTGCAATATTCCTTTTACCTGGGATTTTTCGGTTTTTCATAATGGAGGGAGTTTTGTACTTCCATGAGTTATCCATAATATTATTTTTGTGGAAATATGACCCCAAAATGTATGAAATCTATCAATTCCAAAGACTCATAAGCTGCCTCCTGGTTTCACCCCTTAGGCAAAATGTCAGCTCTGCACTTAATCTGATGTAATATGCATGATCTAATAAGCAGATCTGAATGTTAAATTTGCAGAGTAAATGTTTCCAAAGGGATAACTTCTCTTTTTGCCCTGCATTCACAATAAACAGTAAATCCTTTCACTTGTCAAGCATCCAAGAATTTAACTACGGTTCCTCATGCCAAGCAAGTCTTGAAAGGTAAATCTAATGTATGAAGTTTTGTACAAAAACACAAAATACCTTTTGATTTAAGGAAAGTCTATAAACAGATGCCAAAACCCAGAGGTTAAACATATCCACCAGAGCAGCTTTTAATTTAAGAATTTGTTCTATAAACCTTTTATTCCAAATTATGTTTTCTGTAAGATTCAATAAATTCAAGTTACTGTCATAGTTACCCCATTATCAGCATATTTTCTTTTGAATCACTCAGATAAATGATGGGCAGGCCAAATCAGAAATAAAAATGCTTATTATTGAATACATTTAAAACTAAAAATCACTTTTCCGGTCTGTAAACACATTGGCCTATTGTTGGCGTAGCACATTTGGTGTTTTTTTCAATACAATTTGTGTAACACAAACAGCAATTTGCTCTAATTTTTATAAAACAATTTTGGGATGGGTTTCCTCTAAATGCACACATACCTCATTAAATCCTTATGGCATCTAGTTGAAACCATCTTAGAAGTAGTTCTACCTTTGCATGAATACTAGAAACACACTTGGACTCAATTTTACCCACATTTAGCAAATACTTGGTTCTCTGTGCAGTTTTAAAAACAAAAAATTATCACAATCTGGTTTTGTTCAATTTAATTTTTGACTAAGAAAGCTTCTTCTTAGGGTGTGGCGTTGGCACAGGAGTTAAGTGTGTATACGGAGGCCTTAGTCCTCAACACGGCCGTCTTGGGTTCAGGTATTGATGTCTTTTGCTGAATGTCTTCCCCAGTTCTCATAACCGGTTTTCCTGTCTGACCACTCTCAAAAAAAGAGGAAAAAACATTAAAAAAAGAAAGATGCTTCTTAATATACATTATAGTACAGACATCAGCAACCATGAATTTGGAGGAGAAGCTTTTCCCAGTTTCCCTCTCCAGAGCTCTCCGTGGTGCTGAAAATTCTTCCACTTAGAGTGAATACCTGGGACTGGTGGCCACGTAAATGTTAGATGCTGCCAAAACACTGCGATGGAGTACAACGGCTGCGTGACACTGCAGCCAACGAATTCCACAACACTAGATGAGAACTGCTGATAGAGTTACACCATCTGAATATATCAGCTAATCCCTGCTGCTCCCCTGGTGAACATTAGAGTTGGATTACACATTACAGGAAGGACTGCAAACAATCCAGAAACATACAAAGTAGGAATCTTGACAGATACGGTACAGAAAACCATGGGTAAAATGGCTGCTTTGTCAGGATTAGTTGCATTCTCTCCTTTAATAGAGAAAGAAATTTCACTTTATTTAATCATTAACAGAGCTGCCACACAAGAAGCTGGTTTACTTACTGGGAGCCATTTCAGCTCAAGTGTTTCCCTGAGGGACACTTTAGCATCCGAGGAGGAGAATCAGAAGCGTCAGCCTCGTAATTACTGAGCATGTAGTAGTAACTATAATTAGACGCATTTCTTTGACAAATAATGACAACACAGAGTCAAACCACCTCCATATGATCATCCACAATGCTGGATATAATACCTAGAACTACAAAAAATGCAAACAAACATTATGTTTATATCTAAGCAGCTTTTGTTAAAGGATTCACCTGACATCAATGATGGGATAGCTTGTGTCTAATAAACTTGATTTTACTGCCCCCATGACTTCAACTCTGAAAATGTATCTTTCACTTTTTGTGGGAGACAACTTTTGATTAAAGAAATTTAAATGCATGCTATAATCCTTTTGGTTACGAGTTATTGATTGTGCAGCTCTTAAACATAAATTGACAGCAGGATGGAGTGTTTATTTAAATGTAAACATGTACTAACAATTCAATTAATAAATTTAATTTGGCCTTTAAGCTATGAGTAAAAATCATTTTTTTAATTGTTGGAATTTTGCACATAATGAACAAAATTATTCACCGATACATACATGCATAAAAAACGCTAACAATTACACTTCATTTATTGGTTAAACTCTAACAGCTTGTTTTATCATTGTGCAGATTATTTGTGTGCATGAATTCAACATATATTACAAAAGCACATTCACCAAGATGTGTGCAGTCATGCAAACTATTGTCTGTTTTGCTTTCATCTCATAATTGTATTGAAATATTTTAGTGTCCCTGAGGGACAATTAATTTGCAGTACAGTCTACAAAATCTATATGCAACAAAAGACAAAAAAAAAAAACACAACAGAAAGAAAAATTAAAAATACACAATTTTTCCAGGACTCCAAGTAGTCCACGACACTGATAATATTATACACCGACATAAAAGTAACATTGCAGACAAATATTTTCCAAAGGGGAAAACTTTGCAGAAAGCCTAACCCTCCTCTATGAATCAGTAACAAAAGGATATTTTAACTGAGTTGTATAGTCTGCTACAGAGCCGCATGGCAGCTTGGCACAGTTATCCATCTTTAATGAGGCATCCAGCAATGAACCCATACTCTCTGTGCATCATTCTGTAAAAATCATGTCTACACATGTTGTCATTGGAAGCTCAGCTGCAGAAGCATCGTTTTACAACGCTCATGCTGCTCAGAAACTGCTCCGTCTCGCTTTGTTTGCGTCAAGATCCATTTCACAGCATTCAGAACTGTGCCGGGCAGTGGGGGAAACCTGAGGCCGATGAGGCCTTCTGGGATTTCACTTTTGCGAGCATCAAAAACAAGGTAGTAATTGACAGCAGGGCTATTCATTATGTGCAGCCACCCTGAAAACCCCCGAAGAAGCCATAAGGTAACCTAAATAAGTCTCGATAATGTTCATCTTTTGTCGTCATTTACACTTTTGTTTTTCGCTCTGTAACATCCCATTTTATGCACCGACTGGAGTGCTGCCACATGAGCTGCGGTACTAGCATTGTAGCATGCATGCTACGAGGGCCAGCGAAACCTGAGCCTGCTTTTAGCCCACTAGGAGAATGACAATTAGCATATTAGTCTGGCCCCCTCTGAGGTTAATTGGGACCAGTTGCTGAGGGAGGCGGTTGTGGTGCTGATATGTAATTTTAACACATTCAGAACCCTCCCCTGATAACACAGGTTGTTTTTTGGGGGGAGCGGGGGGTTTATTTGCTTGCCCACAAGATTTTATTTTCACTAAAGTTGCCAAGAGAGAATTTGAGTCCCAAATAAAAACCAGAAATATTATCTCTGCTGGGGATCACTGAAGGTCACTGCCATGTCCTCTACACACACTCTGTGTGCATCACTGCACACAGCTCAAAGCTTCAATTAAACCGTTAACTGCGTTTTGATGTCTGTGTAGCAGCGCTGATCTCTCAGGGTGGGCGGTGGGTTAAGGGAACTGGAAGAAAGCTGGAGGGTGGGGGGAGAGAAGGGGAGACTAGGAGATGTCTGGCTCTGCCTGATAATCAGCTCCACTAAATATTAGTTGGAGGGCAGCGCATGAGCTGAGAGACCATGCCACAGCATGAAAAGCCAGGATGTATTCTGTAAAAGACAGAATTATAATGTGACTGCATGTCTTAATTTGAACACAGAGTTGGAGAGAAAACTGTAAAAGAGTATTTAAAAACCCTTAACTAAGAACACAAAACATTTCAATGCAGTTTTCTGGAAACCAGCTGATCATTTTTCATTGCGTCGCCCTCCATAAGATGTTTCAGTCAACTTTCCAAACACTTTAAATTAAATTAAGCACAACCTTACAACACATTCATCCATCCATCCATCCATCCATCAACTTCTGCTAACCTGACATTGGGCCATAACCACAAACACAAATGTATCTGATTATGATGCAGTTAATACTAGTTAATCTGGATATTGGTTAGAAATATACAACTGAACACACATCCATGGGTAAGCTGAAATTCACAACCAGAATGTGTAATAGCAAATTGATTTTAATTCAATTACTTCACAATTCTAACTCTAACTCACTCTATGTGTTCACATGCTGAAAACATGGCAACAGATCAATAAAGTACAATCCATAAAGGCCAACAATAAACTGATTATAAAGTCACGTACATCAAAATGAGAGTACAACAAAAAAGATATATAAATAAATGTAGTAATAGCTTTCTAAATGTCAGTAAATTTTAAATATACAAATAAATGATTAAATGTGGAAATCATTCATTACAATTTAAATTGATGTTTATGTCATATATAATTTATGTATTTAATTAATTATTTTATAGAATATGTGCTATAGTTCTGCATGAAGTTTTAAATTTATTGCAGTTTAACTTTTAGTCTTTTAGTTAATGAACTTTAAATATAGCAATGATTACAATCTCACCTGATAAAATTAAAATCGGTCAGCACAATTTGCATATTGTATAACAGCTCACAATTTTAAGGCTCAGTTACTTCTAAATGGCCGTACTTTAACATTCACTACACTCTGTTAATTATTTGAAACATCCAAAATGTAAAGCAATCTTTCTTTATATGTATTTTAATTTGTATTCGCACACCCAACTTGCAAACGTACAGTCTTATTCTGATTTCAGCCGAGTAAAAGACAAAAACAGCTGAAGCGTAAAGCTACTTAACTCTTAACTATGAAACACCGAATCATCCTGCCGGCTACCCAGGCAGGTTTTTTTCTACAACACCTCAGCCAAGCTGATCCCAAGCAGCAGAAGACACTCAAACACACCGAGGATCTGTTGGCATAAGACTCTGCGGTATAGTCCCCATGATGGGGAGAATTGGTGGAGCCACGTTTACAGTTCCCACTTTGACCTCAGAATATTTGCATAGGCGTGTGGCTGTCCTTTAAAAAGTCCAGTCAGTGTCTGAGGAAGCCGTAACATGACAAACAGCAGGAGAGCACCGTCTGGGAAGTGTTAGGGCGGGGATGCGACTTATGTGATAAACATAGAGTAGATTCTGCTTGTCGGAGGATTAACGTGCATCAACGTGGCCCACTACAGTCGCCCCTAGATGGCATCCAGATCACACCCAGAAAATTAGGGATTAGGGTCTAGAAAAAAAAAAAAAAGAGAGAGAGGATCAGCGCTGAATAAAACTCATGAGTCACACTTTCCACATTAGGAGTATGAGAAAAGAAAGTCAATCAGAGGTGCTGAATTTAAAAGGTTTGGAGGAGCTCCTGTTATATCCACTGTGATTCTAAAGATTAGGGTCTATTATTTCATCTGGCTGGAATTTAAAGGCAGAGATTAGGAGAAAATAGAAGGAAAGAAAAGAACAGAGATTTGACAACACTGATGGACTCAAATAAGTCTCTTGTTAATCAGCAGGCTATCGCATGGCAGTTACATGGCACAGTATTTTTAGACATTCATAAAAAAAACATGCTCTGTTTTTATTGTTGGCATTTTATACATTTACTTTTATGCCCCGTTTTACAAATCTTAATGATTTTACTTTAAATTTTACTTCACAATATTTGTTTGTGCTGATCCTTATTCCAGAAAAAAAATATTTTCTTTATGTAGCTTAAAAACTAGTCAAATATTAACCTGCCCATTCAGGCATGGGTGCACTTTATTTTTTTTAAAACAATAAGCTTACAATTGTAGACATTATGGCTAAACAGCTAAAGTTGAATTTTGCTTAAAAATGAAAGCTTAGAAGATATTTCAGCCAAGTTTAAGACAGTGAACAGATGTGGATTTAGTCTGAATTTAACCTTATAAGTAGCTTGAACCTCTGAGCTCTAGCTTTGAAACACGTCTATTATCCAACTGAGCATCGGGGTCACAGTGAGAAGATTGCACCACAATAACGTTTCAGTGTTTGTGTCGCAGCTCAGGGAGCAATTTTAAACTCATGCAAAATGATTGTTTTCAATCCAACCTCCATAAGGTTCAATGTTTCAGCTAAACTGGATGAGATGAGGGTGGACATTTATTTTCAAGTCTTGCCATATTTTATGGGCATTGACTGGGAGAGAGAAATCTAAAAAGGCATGCATGCTTTCGGGAGGCACTGTAGTAATCCATCTATTCAGACCTATAAATGTAAATGCAATTGCAAGTTTAGTTATGTCAGTGTCCTGATGGGATTAGCATGTAATTTCTTCAATTACATCTGGAATTCAAGAAACTCATGTGGGATGAAATGGGTGAGCTGGGCCAAGTCAGGGTGTGGTTAGTGAGAGGGACAGCTGATGGTGGAGGGGAGTGTGCTGCTCTGCCAACGTTCAGCTGGTCTGTTGCCAAGCATAAGGGAACACACAGACTCACAATATCTCCTCTCCTTCCGTGGTCCATTTTACTTAAGGGGTTAATACATTGAAGACCCAGGCCATACATTCAGCTATGGTCAAGCTACACAGAGAACCACAAATGTAGCAAACGCTGGACTGGGTTTGATTAATTTCACTGCCATGTAAGCCAGGCCTTAGAGCATAGAAATCAATAACAATCTTCCTTTATGAAAAATGCCCAGAGATGATTTAAAGATCACCAAGGCTGCTGTATTTCATTAGAAACAACCATGAGGTAGACTTCTAAACCACTAGCTCACACAAAAAGAGAGAAAAATGGGGCCCAGATGCCCAATGTACATAATCAGTGAGCACACTTAAATTATAAGGCCCACATTGCATACAATCGGTACTTACTACATAAGTTTAAATTTCCAAAATTATTATGGCTGTTTTCACTCTTTAAAAGTAAAAAAAATTAATAAAATGCAGATCCTGAAGTTACATCTCAGTCATAGAACTACAAATGCTGAAACTAAAGAGACTCAAACGTGTATGCAAAGAGCAAGCTACAGTGGGGGAAAAAGAAAATTGTCTCATTGTCTTGAAAATCTGCTCATTCTCTTTCACACTGTGTCAACACCACATTTAAATAATTGCAATTTTTGAAACAAGTGAGCATCCCTGTAATCCTTACAACAGAAGAAACTACTTTCCTGGGGGGAAAAAATGGTTTGCTTTAATGTGATATGCGGAGAACATATCCAAGTATTACCATGTCAACCTGAATAGGTTTGAAAAAGTAAGTAAATCTGTTCAGGCACAGCCAAAAGCACATCTCCATCACAGTTCCTCTTCTGTTTGGACAGAAACTGCTTTACAATTCTGGCAGCTGGTGGCTCTTAAGTGCACAAAGACACTGTGTGATGCATCCTCAAAGGGGTTGTGGAGAAAGCAGAGCCATGTTTGGATAGAAAATGTCCTTTCTGACTTATACAGCAGATGTATGGTCTGTCCATGTCTAGGTGACACCATTGTGGTTCAGACAGTGCGAACAGTTCATTGTTGCCTCAGAAAACCCAGTCTTCTTATTGCAAAGTCACAGATGCAGGGTATTTTAAAACGCCCAAATCAAGATGTTTATAGGGATACAAAATCAGTTTAAACTCAAGCCAAAATCATAAAGGGAAATAAGTAGAAGCTGCATGGCTCAGCGGCAAAAGAGACAGACCATAGATGACCGTTATTCTGTGACATAGATGTATCCAGCACAATTCGCTGAATGTCTTCCCACGCTCTTCTGTAACTCCTTTCCTGTCTGGTTAATGTGATTAAAAGCCACTAGAACCAAAAACTTACAATACAACATGGAACCATGCAGAAATCTTAAACGTAGTACAAAAAGCAAGTAATTCTGCGTTTTGTCTACCATTTCTTTTCTTTAACAATCCATCTTGGCAACACTTCTTATTTTAAGGAAGCTTGTTTAAGTCGCTTTTAAATAAAGCCACATTTCTAACAAAAATGCATTTGTATATTGAGTGGGCAATGAAAAAATTGCAATGCTAAACTGACTATTCTGCTATCGACTCTTGTTTGGCATCATCTCTTTTAATGGAAAAAAAATACAATTTGAAGAAACAAGGCATTTTGGTAATTAAACAGTTTGTTCAATTAAACAGGGGTTTTAGTAGTGTGTGAGAACGGAGTACAACCATAACAACCTGGAAATGCTTCTTCTGCTGATGCACTTCAACCAGCATTTGTTGCAGATCGACAAATATGGTTGCATTAGTCGCTCTGGTAGAAGTTGTACATCTCATCTGATCCCACGTGTGTTTAGTAGGGTTGAGGTAGAGACAACAGGGCGGCCATTCAAACCTCTCCAGTCCAAAGTTCTGGAGAAAATCTCTCACGGGTTTGGGGATTGTCCTCTTTAATAAAGTTTGCTCCCGAAATCACAACACAAATTTCCCTATAGTAAGTCATTAATTTATTCATCTGGTCATCTTAAAACCCGTTGCTCAGTTGTTATGTTACATTCCAGCTATTATATTGCAAAAAGCAACATATGCCAATTCACTTTAATTATTCATTTTAGCATTTTGAACAATGTGTTGCATAATATGCAATATTTCAGTTTTTTCATTCACTTTATGGGTAGAACATGATGGTGCCACTCATAATGGGGCTTTGAGGAAACTGTAACTGGGTCTCTATGCTCCTTCCCACTCAAATAAGAGAGGCATCACATAAAAACACTCACGGAGGGGGCAGGATTCAGAGAGGATCTCTAAATCTCAAGAAGGGGAGCACTAGGAATTAGAATAAAGACTGAAAATAAACTCCATCATATTCATTTACAATTTATTAACACAATGTTTACAGAATGACTTCCTCCAGTGTTCATTCAGAATGAGTCGTCTCTGGCTGCAGTGTGGACACTGCAATATTGTAGCTTACCCAGGAAACCTGAGGATGTGCGCAGGCTGGGGAATAACGGTGAATCAGATTACACATGTGGCTGATGTGTGGTTTAAAACAGCATCTAGGCATAGTGAAACAACTCGCTCACTTACTTGATTTTTCTTGTGCCGATTTTTATTTTATAATAATTTTATTGCTTTAAATCAGTCTTTTCCCTTCCCTTCTCTCTTTCTGAAATAAAACAATTCAGTTTCACATAGAGTCAGAATACATTTCATCATCAATTTCTCCTACAGCACTTAGTATTGCAGTAATAAGATGGTAGCACCTTTCAAGTTTTATTCTCAGAGGTTAAACTGTCCCGATTCCAAGAACTAAAAGCACATTTCACTTTGCAACAACCTTTCCTACTTTCTGCATGATCGCTCCGCCATGTGCTTATAATCCTAATAGAGATGAAGGCCATTATAAAGAACTAGGAAGCAGCTGTGTGTCATTGACTGAATCCAGGCAGGGGACACTGCTCTGAAAACCTTTCATCGTCCTCTCACCCGCCGTTTCCACATCCACATCTCCCCTCTCTCCCTCGGAGCTCCCACCTCCATTTCCTCGCTTCTGATTCCAGGTTCCAAGTAACGGCGCAGAGAGGCGGCCACGGCCCCAGGCCAACTATGCATCCTGTATGAGACACTTGCCAACTTCACCGGCTGTACCAGTCAGCTGAACAGGGATCCAGTTTCACCCGTCTTAATGCCCCTAACAAGCCTTTTCCCACTGTAGCCAAGTGTCAAGCCTTCCAAAGTCACCTAACAGGATGACTCTGCCTACCCTACATACACATAGGGGGAAACCAACAGGAACAAGCAGTTGTTTTTAACAGTTTCCTCCTCATTTACAAGAGAGAAGAGACAACCAGATACCCACCAGCAGCCACAAGATGGATCCCTAATTATATCTGCATGGCTGGTTTTCATCACGTTACGAGTAAAATAGTGAAAAGTCTGAAGGGTGACATAGTTTAATGCAGTTTTTGACGCCAAAGTCTAAGAGTGTAGCAACGTGACAGTGAGAGGACAGTCAAGCAGTGATATAAATAGTACACAGTGCAGAGTTAGTTTTATGGTGTAAAGGAAAGCTGTTTGAATGAGACATAAATATTTGCTAATGTTTTGTTCAGCTCTGCCAATACCTTGGTGGACTCATTGTGAAAGCCTCAGTTAATAGATGCCACTGTGGTTTGAGTAATGCATTTGTTCATCCACCTATTCATTGGATACATCCAGTCATCCTTGCAGAGTCATGGGGAGACTGGTGCAAATCTCCAGGAGTCATTGGGACAGCAGTAGGTGCACTCTGACTGGGTCACCACTTCATTACTGGGCAACACCAAGACTCACAGGGCAAACAATTATGCATACACACACTCATACGATATCATAAAGGTCACTGAGAGTAGCCAACTCGGAGTACCTGGAGAGAAGTCAAAAATGCAAGATCCCAGGCAAGGATTGGGACACGGGAACTTCTTGCTGTTCATTTTTATCTTGTGGCATTAACCTGATATGTCACTTTGGCTAAATTAAAAGACAGTTGCAAATTTGTTTCTGAAATATGTATATCGTAAAACGGTAGGTACACTGCTAAAAATATTCACTCGTCTACTCCAAGACATGTGAGCTTCAGTGACATCCTGTTCATATTCATATATTCATGAGGTTTGACATGAAGTGAGTCCACTCTTTGCCGTTATAACAGATTCAACTCCTCTATGAAGGCTTTGAATGAGTTTAGGAGTATGTTGCAGCCTGCAGCTCCAGGGCTGAGTGCATCTTTTGTAGCCTCTTATTAGAAATAAAATGTGTTTTAAATATTTGAAGAAGACGCAGTTGAATAATTCCTTTGTTTTAATAAATACCTGCATTGTATCTCTGCTACAGAAAGACAGTTACAAACTATCTCCTTTTGTCAAAAAATATAAATAATCTTTAAATAAGCTGTAGGTTTTTAAACATATATCTAGCTTTTGTATGCTGGATATTCATCAAACTTTATAGATGACCTTTTTATGAGGGCCATGTAGGATTTGTGGTTCTACTCATTTTTTATTTTCTTCTTTATTTGAATAGTAAAGGTTGCTGAAAAGTTCCTCGGGTCAACGTGTCAGCAATAATACAGCACATTAATTTAAAACTTACAAAAATTATGTTCTGCTCCCTTCGTCGACTAAAACTTTGACCAACGTTACCAGCTACAGAATTATAGTCCAGGTTTGCATAGTGAAAACTATTAACTATGTACTTAGTACATTATGCAGAAGAGTACTTCTTTTAATCAGACGGATAGATAATAATAATAATATCCAATATCAAACCTGGACATTATTTTGAACCATCCAGAACCAGCAGTAGTAACAGTACATATGGGCATTAAAGAGAAATCAAAACAACCCTATACCAAACCAAGATAAAAATGTGCTGAATTGCATCAGTTACTACTGAGCCAGATTTAGGAGAAAAGGTGATTTTTTGTAATTATTGTTTGACAAAGATGCTCTTTATGCTCTACTTCCAGCTCATTGTTTCAACGAAAGAGACAGGAAAAGGTCAAGAACACATAGCATGAAGGACGCAGACAGGATGTGACAAGGACACAAAATTTAAATAATTTTTTCCCCACCAGTCTTCACTTAATCAATTATTACTTTTTTTTTGTAAGATTTTTTTTAAATACACATTTCACACCATCACCATTCAACAGCTCCTCGATCCATCCAGGGGGACCACTCTCACTACACGCAAGAGTGTGAGTCACACATGAACTAAATGTGAATCAGCTATGATTCATCCACCCCAAGCAGGCAGCATAACAGGCATTCCATCTTATTATCCTATTTCTACATTACTCCAGCTCATAATTTACCTTCAGCACTATGCCGACATTTAAGGTAGAGTGCATTTCAGCCATGTGAAAAGCATTAAAGAGGGTCTTGGTACACAGAAATTGGAAGTATTGGGGAAAGACCTCTTGCACGGCAACCACCACAGCTTCTGTGACTGGAGCAATGTAGCTATTATCAGGACACAATCAGGAAACCGGGAACCAATACCTGATAATACTAACGTCAGTCGCTCTGTACCCTTACAACAACCACAGTAGGGACTAAAAACAGATCTGAATTGAAAGGCTTTTCAACCGACAACTATCACAGACCTCAAACAAGTGATGCCACATCTTTACAATTACAACAGAATGTAAAACAGCCAACCAAAAGTATCCTGAAGAGAATATCAGATGTTTTCTATACTCCTGTCATATATGGGGTTGTATTCAAAATGAGTGTTTTGTATAAAACAAAATATGGCATAAATAATAAACTAATAATTGTGTCCGCAACTAGTGAACACAATCAGTGGCACTGGCTATATTAACCAGGTGATATTTATAAAAATATCATTTTTAAATTCAGCCTTTTAATTTTACAAGTTAACAAAAATAAATAAATAAAAAAGTGCCAAAATAAGTCTTAAAATAGATTGGTCAGTTTCATCACAGATGTACTTTAGAAATAATCATGAATTAATTAGCATTTAGTAACAAATTAGCTTACAAATGATTTGAGACTTTTTCCGCGCGCTCTGTTTTTATTTTAATCACGCAGGATTTGACTGATGTAACTGTGAATAACCACATTTTTCTTGTTAAATTTCACAAAGGACACTTGGACCTGATTACTCACAGACATGTAGCATAAATAATAAAATATTTGTTATTACTGATTGAACAATAAATTCTGCTCTCAGCTAAAAAATTCTCAAAGGAGACCTGAAAATTCCAGGATGTAAATACAAAAACAGAAGGAACCTGATATGGGCAAATGCTTTTTGCATACATATAGTTCACTAACATAATTTTAGGTGTTAAAAAAGATGAGAAAATGAGAATGAGTATGTTTTCTATTTTTAAATCTGAAAGACCAAAATTTGTATTCTGTTATGCTAAAAAAACAACAGGTTCTATGTAATATGGTTTATTTTATTCTTACTTTTTAATTTTCAGCTTCAAAACATGCACGGATCATTGATCAACATTTCCTCTGACCTGAGAAAACCTCTGTATAAAAGTGAAAATGGTGGAAACCCGACACCTCCCCAAACCTGAAAAAAAAAAAAAGGTAATTCTCCCTAGGGGCTCCTATAACCTTGAGCCGCCTCTGCTAGTGCAAAATAAAATGAAGGAATCCCTCTGCTCTTATTCCACCCATAGCCCTCACGCAATATCACCCCCTTCATGTCAGAGTGGGAGTAAAGAGCCCAAGGAAAAACAACCACGGTGTGTTCACAACTGCAATAGGCGCCTCATGTGTCTTTATATTATCCAAAATAATACCAAAAACCATTTGATATATATATTTTTTTTAAAATCCCATTCTGACTCCCACAGCATGTTGCATCAATGCTTCTGCGTGGATATGATTGCTCACACAGTTTCCAGCCATTACCTTATTTTTTATGTTGCAGTGGCAGCAGACAGTCCACAGATACTTCAGGGTCCTCCATAGCAGGATGATGAAGAGACCCCCGAAAAACGTCACCATGGAGGAGGCGAGGAATGCCCACCACATGCGCTGTCCATAGTCGTCGCATGGCACCTCAGACGTGTAGGGGATGACAACGCCTTCCATCTTGGATATTAAGATCGAAGAGTCCGGATTGTTGTTATTATCGATGCTGCTTGTCCTCATAGAGCTGTCGCTTCCATGGGGATCCGTGCCATGTGCCTCGGCTAGCATTGAGGAGCCTTGGAGAGCCTGTGCCAGCGTCCCCAACCCCACTCACCAGCCATATTGCTTTAAAAAACAGAAAGAAAGAAATGTATATATATATACACCCTCCCAACCCCCTTTGTTTTTGCACTAGATTTTGACAGCCCCACCAGATTATCTTCATAAATATATAGTTTCTAATGCCAGAGAATTGTTTATTATTAATGACAGTGTCAGCCGCCGCGTACGCAAAGCAGACCAAAATAGCGCCTCGGTGGCCCCTTGGAGTGAGGCATTTAAATCCGCAATAATAACGACGAATCTTAGGCGCTTCTCATTCTGAGGGGCTTTTCTGCCCCTTTCACGCCATACGCCGCGACAGGGACGGCGTCGTTTGCAGCCGCCGAGGCTGCTGTTGCTTCCCCCCCCCCCTGATAATGCAGACACACAAACAGCAGAGGATTAAAAAAAATAAATAAAAAATATATTTTTTAAAATGTTGCGGGCTGTGCTCCTTTCCCTAGCCGTCTTCCATTCAGGAATCCTGTCGATCAGCGGATGAAGAATCGATTTGAACTCTCCTTCAGTGTCGAAGCTTCGATTGTAATTCAGTCCTAACGGTTGAGGGGGAGCGGGGGGGAACAAAACAAACGCAGGTCAGAAGACTACATATTCAAACAGGCGGTTTGGGTTGTCGATTCTGCGTTAAGGAGAGGACTGGCGCGCCGCTCGGGTGGATGTCGCTGCCTCCATTCGGTCCCCCTGCAGCCCTGGCACGGAGCGGCCAGCTGAGCGAGCCTGTCAGATCCGCTCCAGAGGAGAGGAGAGCGGGGGGAGATTTACAGGTAGGAGGGCGGAGCCAAGCGCTAATAATAAGATGGACAGAGGAGCTGCGAGATCGCGACGACGCTTCTTTCCCCCCCCGCCCCCTTCTTCTTCTTTGAAAAAATAAAATAAAAAATGTTCCAGGAGCTGAACTGGTCCCTTACACTGCTTTGGCTGCTAAACTGCGCCTTTATTGCACGCCTGTGACGCACGTCGCAAAGAAGAGGCTGTATTGATCAGTCATAAATGAAAGGGTTATATCTACATCAAGTGATGATCGTCTCCCACTCACACAAACGCAACAGTGCCCCGAGTATTCGGCTGGCGCGGGAAGGGGAGGGGTTAATATTGCGTTGATTTCTCATCAAGGATAGTGCTCCTATTTTTCCAATTACTGAGATAGTGGCTTTTCACCCATGGAGGAGGTCCTGTTTTTCATTTTTTTAAAATTAGAGCGAGAGAATGAACGTCCTTCGTGATCAATTAGTGTAAAATCCTCACAGTTTTAGCCTTTATATGAGGTCAAAACAGGTGTAGATTGGTGATCACGGTGAGGCATGGCTGACAGTAGTTCAAGTATCCAGTCAGTGCAAAGTATACGGAGTAAACAGCTGACCCTAACGAACAACTGACCGCATCAGAACAAGACAGGTGCCCATGCATTTGTGGCAGCGGGGTCCAAGAGTTCTCCAGGCTGTTTGGCAACAAAAAAGTAAAATTGTTCAGTGCTTCGTTTATGCAGGCACACTTTAGTAAATCGGACCATCACTGAATACCATTGGATTTCAGTTCTTCCGATCAAAGCCTGAGTTCATTCTACATGCAGCATTGTACATTACACATAGGGTTATGTCATGTATTTATTTCTGATGTCAATTGCTTCCAGCTCATAAAAAGCCAAAAGTTTCTCAAAAAATTATAATATTGCATAATAATGTGGTATGGCCTGAACGGGAACTAAGTAGGCCTGGGTTGATTCTTAAACAAAAATAATAATTGGGTACAATAGGAAAGTCTATGCTGGGTCTTAAATGATTACAGAGGAAAATTTGTTCAAACTGCGTCAAACATTAAGGGCTTACACGGGGGTTCCTGAGAGTTGTTCTGTATCAAACATCTATCGACAGTTGGCGTGGGTCCATTAAGTAAGCTACAACTGATCAGGTCTGGGGTCTGGTTCCTATCCATACAGGACCCAAATATAAACGTTAGCTGGATCACTGACAGCCTTCACAAAGAGCTTTTCACAAACGTGAACAACTGGAGTCTTGACATGACTGTGGAGCAAAGCCCATTTAAAAGTTAAGGCGATCTTCACACGGCATGTGCTGTACCATAGAAAACAGTATTTTTTTTTTTTTCTGGGAAACTGAAATTTCAGTTTTTGGTAATGCCTAAAATATGTGTTTGAGTATATAATGAACCTATAAAGGTGTTAAACTGACATGTACTGTATAACTCAAGTTGAATTTGATAGTTTTTTTATTTAGATGTATATATATGAAATTATCTGTATAATATTAACACTCAATGTAAATTCTGCAGTTTGACATACAATTTTGAACCAGCTCCATCTGAGGAAGTGTGGAGTTTAAACACTCATTCTCAGGCGTAAATGTTCTGCAAAGAAAACACGTCTAAATATGATATGCATGCTATCAAATGAATTTATTACCCAGGAAATATTAGTGCTTCCACAAAAATAGCCTCTGGTAACGGCTGGCTGTCATTTATACTAGGAGCAGATCTGAGTTGTAAAACATGTAAGACAATCCGATATTTGAATTATATCTCTTCAGAGTTATGACTCTATGTGCAAGCGGTTTAGCTCCACATAAAACAGGCTGCTGATCCGTCCCGACGTAGCTATCCACTGTTTGGATGCATGTTGTATATTAAATTTTGGAGCGAGAACAAAACCTAAAGTCAACAAGTTGGTTGAGTTTTTAAGTTTGATTTGCTCTGCCTTGTAACCTCTGAATATTTTCACTTTGTCAAATCACTACCACAAAGTTCAATGTATTTAACTGGAAGTTTAGACAATAGACTAACAAAAAGTAGTGCAGAATTGGAAAATGAAACATGCTTTTCAAAATGTATAAACCATGCATTTGTATTTACTTTGACTAGGCCATTCCAACATATGACAAGCCCTTCGGCTGAAGATGAGCAGTGCCCAGAGCATCATGCCAGCATCTCCATGTAGCTCCATGGATATGCTTTATTTAGGATGATTTGTAGTGTTAGCTTTACTATTGTATTATATGCTGCTTTGTATTACCGGTCTATCAATTGAAGTTTGTGGTCGTAAAGCGACACAATATAAATATCTAAGAATGTAAACAATTTTGCAAGGCACTGTATGCTTGGTGTTAATTTACCACAAACAGCCAGCTTTTTTAATATATATATATATATTCCCTTCAATAAAATATCTCAGATTGTGCTCACAATGCCAAAATTCAGTCATTAAAATTAATCATAAGCATCACAGGGGAGAATTTCAAATAATGCAGAACCAAAGGCCAAGATTACAGGCGAGATGGCAGGTCCGTGACAGCATGGCATTTCTAACACGCCCAGAATCACAGTAACAACCCACATCTGAATTCCTGCTGCTGGACTGAAATTAGGGAGAGGAGGTGAGCACTCCAACAATAAGATCCGACACGAGTGCAGAAAGGCCACGGCGTCCCGGCACCGACTACAACGATCTTCCTTCTGTCAGGCTTAAGACTTCTCAAGTTCAGTTGAGCTGTCAGCAGCTGTCTTGAAACAGACACCCCAGCTAAAGGGTTTGAGGCCCGACTTCTTTCTAAAAACAGGCAGGAGGGGACTTAGAGGACATAAGGAATTGGGACATGGCACCACACAGCTGCACGTAACAGTACAACAGATTTAGAATGTTATTAGTGACCAAAACCTTGTGCAACCTTCTCCTGAGAGTATTAAGTAACATCAGACAAAATGTTCTTGTAGACATGCGGAAAACCTAAGTTGACACTTTTTGATTTGATACGTGGCTCATACTTCGAGATGCTGGGTAGTTTCTTGCCATAAAGAACTCGACAGGCAGCTGGAGGGTCGTCATTTATTGTGACATTATTGGCCAGGAGACCATGTGACTCATGCAGCGCTCAGAGGAATTAACCCCAGGCTACAGGCACTCAATCAACCAGCAAGGTATGGCACAGCTCCAGGCTGTCTGAGTGGATGAAAAACATTTGGAAATATAATATTGTTTATGATTTTAAAACTGAGTGATGTTTGTTATGCTCCTAGAGGCCTGAAAATTCACTTATCTGAAAGACAGGTAAAAAAAAAAGAATGCTGTTACACATTTGTTAAAGTAAACAAAGCAGGAGAGTCCATCTTTAGACAGGAAAAATAAAACGCAAACATGCAATGAAGCTCCACAAAGTGTTGTAAACATAAGAGCTGATTTCCTGAACACACTTAATTACACTGAGCAGCTGATACTAATTATGCTGACAGATTTTTTAAAACATCAGAAATTAAACAGTGCTTTGCAAGAATGGTTTAGTTTTTCACTTTACAAACATAATCATTCACGTACTCTGTTGTGATTTTGTATGATAGCCCATCTATCGCATTCATTCATTCATGTTTCATTTCATCCACCACTGAGAGGCCAAAACAAATGGGAATAAAAATATAAAGTGAAAGGATAAGGATACTTTTTTCTTCTTAAACAAAACTTTGAAATTATTGTCAGGTTTCTGTAAACCATGTCACCCTCCACTCTGATGTCTTTCCAGACTTTAACAGGTTTTCTTCCAGCATTATTCTGTATTTAGCTCCATCCATCTTCTCATCAACTTTGACCAGCTTAGCTGTAATTGCTGAAAAACCCTATTCCATTATGATAATGCTGCCACCGTCATGTGACACCGACACCATGTTAATGAAATGGCATAAAAGGAGAAATTTTACAGTTGTCTTATTTGATTACTGTACCATTACTTGTCTTGGATTACATATATATAGAATACTAACTTCGGGGTGGTAAACCATTTCTCCGTTATGCCACACAGCTCTCCAATTCTGATTTGCCAGTTACCAGACCTGATTCAACACATTACTATAGTGTCCACTGACCATTTTCTATTTTCAGCAACACTAAGAGCTACCGTCCTCTTTACCTGAATAAAGACCATTTACTTGTTTAGCACAACTTCCCCTCAGAGCCAGAGTGCAGCTGCAACTCCACACCTGTGTGTTGTAGAAATTATGCAGAGGAGCTGTTGGAAAACAAGCTGCAGGAGGCATTTTGTGTCTGGAAGAGCTGTTTACCAAATTATTAATAGACATCAATCATTTACTCAAACTCCCGATCTTGACAATTTTGACATCATCTTTCTAGGGTTTTTTGTTATTGGTCTCAAACTTACATTTTGGTATCTTGCTGTTTTACAGATTACATTTTTGTCTCATTATTGATACTGTCCTGATGTCCATGTTGTCTCCACTGGCCATTATACCCTCTTGCTTTCTTTAAATAAAATAATTGTCTGCTTTAATTACTTTCACAGTAAACAGCAGTCTTGTAAAAGGATAGGAGCCATGCTTCAAGGATTCAGTCCTTCAGACGCTTTATGTCGAAATCCTAAACAACCAATCACTTTAACACCTCTGTAATCTTACCTTTGCTGTCCTGCAACGTTTGGATGAATGCCTGTTCCAGCCACACCTGAATCTAATGAATGCATTCCCTCATTAATGAGTCACTCAGCTCTGCAGAGGCGTTCGTGTGACTCAGGTGTGTTGGAGAAGGGACGCCCTCTAAAAGTTGCAGGTTAGTAGCTCACCTGGGCTACAGCAGGATATGTGGAGGAAAGCAGTTATGCTCCACATCTTTGCTAATAATACATATATCTGACATTGTTTGTGGGTCCACTTTGGTCTTATGTTGTTTCATGAGATTTCAAATTGGATTTTACTTGAAATGTTTGACATCAGGAAAACTAACTACTCTGAAATTTTGGTGTATTATTTTGCTGGTGGCAAACTAAAACCCATAATGAAAAAAGCACCGCCGGTCCTGGTTTCACAAGAAATGAGGTCCATTTTAAATTGCCTGAGGCTGAGATCCACAGACAGGTTCTCCCACCTGACCGGACCTGTTAATATAAGACTAGAGTTTTTTTTTTCCATCATGAACTTCATTTTGTATCCAGTAAACAAAGAAATAAACGGAAATTGTGAAGAATAATTACTTTTCCACTCATCCATTGTCCTCTGCTTCTCTGGAGTCAGGTCGTGGGGCAGCAGTAAATAATTACTTTTTTCTTTGGTTGTCATCTTGCAAATCTGGGCTTTATTGAAAAACTAATAAGCAGCTCAATTTGCAGCTTGACACAATCCATGTAGGAGAACCAGCACATTTGAAAAATGGATTCTGATAAAAAGAACAAATTAAGGTTTTGGCCTTGAAAGCAAAATGCTAGGTTGTGGAAAACTAACTCAGACACTAACATGGTGGTGACAGCATGCTATGGGAATGCTTTTCTTCAGCAGGGACAGCTAAACTGGTCAGAGACAACTGGAGGATGGATGGCGTTAGATAGAGGTCAATGCATTAAGAAAACCTGTCTGGGGTATCATATGATTCAAGTCTTGGACAGATGTTCATTTTCTATCAACATAAACACAGAGCAATAATGGAATGCATAAATAAAAGCAAAGGCTAGAACTGGAATGGCCTAGTCAAAGTTCATCCTTCATTCCAAGTAAGAATCTGTGACAGAATATTGCAGTGTGACTGAAAGTTGAGCTATTCCACAAAGAACAACCAAACCTTTGCTCTGGTAGATATATATCCCTAACTGCATGAAAAGACTGTCCTACAAAGTTTTGAACATAAATACACTCTGCATTTTCAGATTTTTATTTTGTAAAACAAAACAAACCAGATATCACTTTCCTTCCAACTCACAAACACTACTTTATTTTGATCCAATAGTATAGATTAAAGTTTATCATAATGCCATAAAACCTTTTATAAATGCAGGATTTATGCAACCTATTCTATGTAAAATGTTTCTCATTTGCTTTTTGAAACATTTAGAAGGCAATTTGCCCCAACAAATGATTTTTCCAGTTCCAGCAATAATAAATATAAACTAAGCAGAGGGCATTTACAAGAAAAAAACTGCATACTTGTATTCTTTGGCTTTAAGAGTTTTTGTAGATGGGGAGCAGAAAATTTGGATCACATAAGTAGTCACAGCTACTTATGTGACAAATAAACAGTTAACCTAAATACTGTACTTGGGATGTAAGATTATTATTATTATTTTTGCTTAGAGCTTAAAAGATTTTAAGTGGGAGGAGATTAAAAAAAATGGCAGCAATTTATGTCTCACATCCATGGGGGACAGAACCAGTGTATCCTCTGTTGTCTACCCCCCGCTCCTCCATGTTCTCTTTCAGAAAAGGTCACATTTAGCTCTCCGAGATTCACAGAGATTATGTCACACCTTCCTTATCTAATCTTTGCCACTGATAGCATTTTATCAGCACCTTTTTCTATTGACATGGACTGGGCTTTTTGTCCTTTAGCAAGAATTCAGAGGACTCGAACATTTTTCTTTTCATCCTGATTCATCCTGATCCTGATTTATATTGGTTGAGGCGGCACAACAGCATGTTGAAAATACAGGACATTTCACACAAAATGTTTCAGTGGAATAGAAAACAAGACTAAGATACAGACTGAGCCTGTGATGTGATACAGAAAATGAGTTTATTCTCATGTTAATGCTTCAACATACAAATCACATTCTTTTAATGAAAGAGTTCAATCAGTACCTGGCATCTAAACACTTTTTTTTCTCTAAACAGACAGCCATCTTATGTTGCATCTCACTCTAAAGTTGGTTTACCCTAACTACTCAGAAAAATAGTAACATTACAATTTGCTTCTTTTTCCTTTAGCCCAATAGTCACACTCAACGACAAATTTGCATTAAAAATGTGCAAGGACAAATCCCTTTTTAATAACTCAAATAAGAAGTGATCCTCTTTTTTTTTTTTTTTTATATCAAGAAATAAAAACAAAGGCCAACGATGAAATGTAAGGAACTGATGTGAAACATAAAAACATGAATTAGTTACAGTAGAAATTATAGTACCTATCTGTAGTATGCTGGAAACAAGAACAGTAACATGTTTAGGGTTCACAGATAAACATGTGCAAAAAGGAAATATAGGATATTATATGAGGATAAAGGTGTTTCAGTGGATTTTGGCACAATAAGATATAGGATATAGCTTTAATAAGGGTCATTATTTGGGGTTTATTTTTTGCATCCTGAATAATAATAAAAAAAGAACAAATAACAGTTAAAAGTCACTAACATTTAAAGAGGTTTGAGGAAAATCCCTAAAGGTATTACCCTGCAAACTAAGCTTTGTAGCATGTCTTTAAATTGTGTGGTGTGGCGAGAAGCGACTGACAACCAACCACAAGGGAAAAAAAAAAAACATAATACATGCTCTTAACCTGTTGAGGCGTGACATGACTGCCAAACACTTGTAGGAGTATTACCAAGTGACAATACATGGAATATATAGTTATATACGTTTTCTTCCCAGATTTAGCTGCATACTACATATATGTGGCATACTCTATATTGTTAAATAAGTGAATGAGTTACACAGTGGTTAGTCTGAACCTGGAGTGCATTCTGAGGAGTTAACCTTTTGGCCGCCGTGTCGGCCTAACTTCAAATTCTCACCATCGTTACTCGCTAAAACTGTGCTGGTCTCAGATCAGCCCCTTCATCATTTGTCAACAGGTTAAGGTGAAATTTTGAAAGGAATCTAAAACAGGTCTTAATTAGTGTTAAATGACCCACGGTTGGTTTCAGATTAATATTCTAGTGTAAAGGCACTTCTGAAAGGCCTACTATCTGTCCACACACCTGGCTGCTATGGGGACCATGCATAGAGCGAAACATGAGATTTTTGGCAGGCGGCTTCATTAAACCCACTGCTACATTTTGTTATAAAGATTAAATGCATTCATTTGCATTGTTGAAGAAATGTCATGACTGATCTTGACGCTGGTATTCCACTTTCATATCACTGCTACAAACCACAATTCACCTCTGCAGAAAAACATCATTGCGGTTTAATCGTAAAGCTGTGTTCTCACTTTTCAATCCACCATGTGCACAATAAAGAAATTAAAATAAATTATAATTAGTTGTCAGTCATCATCAAATGGGTGCATATTTGTAGGGAAACCACAAATGTCAGGAGCGGCAGAACTTCATTAGTGTTGAGGTTTATGGTCAAGGGACACTCGTATCAAATATTGAACACCGATATTCAGACTTATCTCAGAACTGTAAACAGACAATGCAGCATAACGAACACACCGACAGAATCCTCAGGGAAGACTGATTAAACCTTAACGTTAATATGCAATGCTACCAACCTGCTTCAGAGTACATCAGAAATAAAGGAGACTGATTATAAAACATAACAAAGACAAAATAAAAAATATATATATCAATAATTTACACAACTAGCTCATGGTAGTGTACCTATTGGTAAAGTGTGAAAGAGTTAATTAGTGTTTGGGGAATGAAAAGCAGAGTCACGGCTCACTATAGTGACGGCCAGGCTCCTCTAGGGGGAGCCAAGTGGAGTCCACAGGACTTTACTTTGTTCTTGATCAACTATAGTGGTGATCTGAGTGCAAATGTATGGGAGGTTGCCGCCTTGGACAATACCTGAAAGAAATTGTTTAAAGATTATGGATCATTGATCACATCACAAAAACATGAAGATATTTGAGTTCCGTCTTATTTTTCAGTGTGTTTTTGTGTACCGACTGCATACACACCTGTGAAAAATTTGCTGTATTCTTGTTCTATCTTCTGCGCGCTTTCAAATTGTTCCTTGGAATGTTTTTGAGATACTTTATCCCGGAGAAAAATTGGATCCTTCTGTTCCCTTGAGGAAAAAAACAAAAACGAAAGATGGTCAAAATTGGGTGTCAATTTACAACAAACTTTTGTTGTTTTAAAATAAGAATCTAAACACTTAAAACATTTCAACACAGGAGTTAAAATTTGTGTTTTGATATGAGGTAAAGTGCTTTGTTAAACTATTTATACTCCTTGACCTTCAGAGTTCTTTATTAAAAAAAAAGAAAAACTCAGCAAAGTTTAAAATATGAAATTTTGTTTAACATGTCAAGGATGAGTAAAAAACTTTGTGGTATTATTTATAGTTTGATTACTTTAATTAATTTGTTTTCAGTACTCATCTCCCTGCCAAAAATAGGTATTTTCCATATAAACACATGTTGGGGAGTTGTTGTAAAACAAGCCTTGGTTGTGTCAAGGAAAAAGCAGATGATTCATTTATATGTCATATTTTTGTGCAGCGGCAGATTTAAAATGAACCATCTTCTGAAGTCATTCATGTAAAATGTCCCAGTGACTCCAATATAAACAAGTATTTACAAACTCACAGTTGTTACAAAATATAATGTGTATAGTCCACAATTAAAATTCCCGACTGACGTTATTAAATCAATAGATTTTTTAAAATACTTTTGAAAATGATGCATTATTTTCCATCCACTACTTTGTGTTGGTCTGTCACATAGAATGCAAATGAAATACAGCAGTTTGGAAGACAAAAAACAAACAAAAAATATGAACAATCTTTAATTGAATAAAACAAGTGAATGTTTATTCTGCTCTATTGTATTAACCACACACAGAGCAGACAGGGGCATCACCACCATCTGTGTCATGAAGCGAGTTGAAACTTACTTAATCTGCTTGGCGTTCTTGTAGCGAATGAAGACCACAATAGGATAGATGTGAACACTGTGGAGTCTCTCAATGGCGTGCGGGGCGATGTCAAGCAAACAGTGACAGCCCTGTAATTTTACAATTAAAAAAAAAGAAAAACTGTAAAGTTTCTGTCACCACCACAAATATGAATTCAACAGAATCCAACACTGATAAGCAGTAATCTTGAGTTATGAGCAAAAGCAGAGATTAAGTACAGATAAAAGCCACTGGACTCCCGATAGATAAGAAAGGAAAAGGTGCTACCTTATCTGTTATTTCCTTTATCGAAGCAACGGTGGTGACATCAAAGTGTCCACTCCTGCGCTTGTAATCGATAAAGAGGCAATCTTTGACACCACGTTCGATGGCCTGCTGCGAGGCCTTCATCACCTCTGCAGACGTGGCAAAAAGAAAACTATTGATATGATGTAAAAAATAAATGCCAGTAAAGTCTCATCCCTTTGGTTAGAAACCTTAAGGATGATGTATTGTTTTTCTTCTTATTAAAAGTGAAACATCTGGATGAGGGTATCTCACCCAGCAGGCATCTGCAAAACTTCCCAGGAGATTCTTTAACCAGCATTTCCTTGACTGGGTCACTGAGAGGCCCGAGTACCAGTACCGGTCGGGGAGAGGTGCACTCCACCTTCTGGACTCGCTGGTATGCCAGGCTCACACAGTCTGACAAAGAAAAAAAAAAAAAGTTAGATATAAAGCCTCCTGCTATTTCTACCCATAATTCCATCAATGTTCCTCTCACCATCCAGGAAGGGGATGGAATCAGTGCTGATGGTGTCCAGAGCCACCATCTCTTTACTATCTTTGGAGCTGCTGCGCTTGTGTTTCTGTTTCCTCCTGAAAAACGATCGGCGGGCGGCTGCAGAGAGAGTCTTGCTGGAATCTTCCTTCATTTCTGTCACACTGTGTCTGCGATAAAACTCTTGGTCCATCCTACATCACACATACAAAAAAAACCCCAAACATTCTCTCTAAAGGTCTCCAAACTAAAAATCTTGTATAGTTCGTGCGTTGCAGCAGTATGTGTGTCGTTACTAGAGATGCACTTGAATGGTCAGAGGCTAAAAATGGAATGGTTTTGCTCAACAGTAAATGCACCACACCGTGTGCTTCTGCGTTGCACATGCAAAAACTCTCTTCAGAGTTGAAGTTGTTACTGAGGAAAGAGGCCTCAAAGTTAGCTGTTATCAGTCTCAACAGGGCGTTAAAAACAAACAATATTCCTATGAGGAATCAATAAAGGTGCAAGGAGCTTCTAGAAAAACATCCTACACAGACATGTTGGAACTGAAAGCTACTTGAAGCTGAATGTCTTACTTTTGACAATTCAGCTATTATAGAGAGAATACACAAACTACAGCGATTTACACCAGATCTCTTTGGTTGGATTTAAACGGACCAAAGTTTGTTTCCCAGGTAATCTGCTCTGTTTTTGCAGAAAAGGTAGATCTCCGATCTTTTGGAGGTGACATCTCAATTTTTACATACATATACAACAGCCATAAATGTTGCTATGGCTACAGACAGACACAAAGGCTTCAAATGTCAACTCCTTACTCATTTTTGTTTGGAAATGGTGAAATCTTGCTTAACCACAGAATTGTCCAAAACGTAAATTAAGAAAGTAATTTGTTGATTTTTTTTAAATCGTAATTTGCTAAATTAAAAGTGGCAATACTACACAATACAAAATGAGTGTTTAAAAAGAACAGTACAGAGTAATGCATTTCAAAAACCTTCTGATTGGTGCATCTCCAGCAAGTCGCACCCTAGTTTTATTTTTGTTTTTTTTTTCCACCCACATGTATTTGCTGGGGATCTGTCCTCTCTGGATCTGCTGTGCGTTCTCATCTAGCTGCCAGGCCATCCAGGTCCCAAAGCTGCCCTTTGGTAACGACTCATCCACATAAAGGATGTCATCCTTCTTAAAACTGAGGTCTCCTTCAGCCTCCCCCACCCTGTCGTAAAGTGCTCTGTTGGGAGGCAGAGACATAGATAGATAGGGAGTTATTAAGAGAAGGGCGGTAAGAGGGCAAGACGAAGAGCGTGAAGCTGATAAAAATGGGAGAGGAGATGAGGTATGAGGAGAACCAGATTAAGGATCTTCAATGCAGTAGTAGGATGACAAAGGAGGTGCAGAGCAAGTTTATCTAGCGACACCAAAGGCCTTTTCTTTGTCTTACTCGAGGCTCGTAAGTTATTCCCAAGCAGCCTATCTGTGTCAGCCAGGCAAGCTGAGTGTATTTACTGCAGATGACATCACAAACCTGCCTGTCTATTTGACGAGTGACTGTGGCAGCTGTGGAAACAAACCGAGAATAAAAGCGAACCAATTCAAAGTTGTAGTCTCCCTTTTGAATTTAGTGTGATTTTAAGGCCTAAAGAAAACAATGAGGACGAAAAGGATTAGACGACCTTAAGCGATGGCAAATTAGAATCACTGCAGTAACACAACGGATCTGGGACACAATTGGCTCGGTGAGAATGGGACACACTGTCCGAAGGGCTCTGGAGGCTATGTATAGCATAACAGAGAGCAATAAAGCTGCTACTGCTTGGTTGAGGTCCTTTCCTGTACCGTGTTAAAGAAACTCCAAACAACAACGTAAAATGTAAAATAAATATAAATTAATGTAAAATAGATTAAATACAGAGTGATGCATTTCAAGGGTTTATTTCTGATAAGTCTATTGATTACAGTTAACAAAAAATTAACTGTAATCACTGTAATCTAATTTCTCATATAATTGGAATATTATTTAAGACCCATAAAAACAGTCCATAATTGTACATTACACCACAGTGGAGTACTTATTTTTCCTTTCACTTTTTTTCTTCCACCTGCCTTCACTAACTTTGCCATCAATAACTGTCTGCTGAACAGAGGTCAAGTATGGCAACTTCTCCATGATTTTATATGTATTAACATTACATTTCAGTACAAAAACTATTGAAATAGCTCGCAATAGCCATAAATAAATAAAAAAAGACAAATGCTTGAAATATATCACTATGTGCAATGTATATACAGTATGTGTTACATAGATTTTTGAAATAAACTACTGGAAAAATATGATTTTTCAAAGATAATCAACTATTCAGAGACACTCCGCTGTTCATGTAAATACGCACCGAATATAAAAGCCATCTCCGGGTGCGTCTTTGACCGTGCTGAAATCATCAGGCCGATGCTGCACCTTTAATGTCACTGTCTCTGCAGGTTTCAGCATCTCAACGTACACTTCTTCAGCCGTCTTATTCTTCATGTTCACCAAGTTATACTGAGACAGAGGAAATAACAAAACAAAACAAAGTTACAACAAAAATACAGACCAGGGAGAATGTTGCGTCACAAAAAATATAAAACTCAGAAAACTGATGACTGCAAAAACAATTTCCCCTGACTGTGAAGGCTCTGCTAGTAAATAGCCACATTTTCTCCAAGCTTTCAGCGCCATTAAAGTGTCGCAGTATTGATTTGTGTCACGTATGAGGGAGGAAAACAAACAAGGAGATTGAAGGACAGCGTGAAGCTGTGCGGTCTGATGACAGAACTGCATTGCAATTTCCACAGCAGACTCTCTGTGGCTGAGAGCTTAAGTAGGAGCATGCCAAGAAATGTCTAGCAAGAATTTGTGGTGTTCTGGAAAGATTACCAATGTGGAATGAGACTGAGCAGATCAATGAGATACAATGACATGATGGAAAGCAGTAGCACCTCGTGGCAGCAGAGGAACACAAAGCTTATTAGGGCAGAGAGGACTGAATAGCTGCAGCTTTGGCAGCAGGTATGGAACAAGATCTGCATACTGCTGAAGAAAAAACAGATCAAAATCCCCAATTCTCGCCTGAAAACACTTAATATTTCTAAAGCAGCAAGTCTTTGACAACAGCATAAAATACAGTGAATACATGTTAGTACCTCTAGGATGAGATCCCCAGGAATAAGCCCATCTGGACCTCTTGCAGGACTGTCCTCATCCAGACTCTCTATGTAGACGCCCCGCAGGTTCCCCCCACAGAGAGTAACGCCCACCTCCACCCCAGGCCGGTGGACTGTCACAAGTCTGGGCTCACCAACCTTCTTGTTGCCCTCAGGCGGCACTCTGGAGGAAGAAAGGAGACGCTTTCAGGTGCTAGTAAGGTTTTTTCCTCGCATTTTTCTTATATTTTAGCTCAACTGTTTTTTGTTTTTTTTTACATGTTTACCTGACAAAACTGTTGGGGCTGGTAGTAGGGGTAGTTTGCTTGGAGGAGGGAGTGAGTGTGCCCTCGTCCTGCTCGCTGAGCGTATCAATAGCAGAGTGACTGTCTGGAGTTGCAGTCCCGCTCCCCTGTGGGGTTGACTGATTGCTGACTGAGGGCTCAAGACGGGAACTGCAGGGAAAGAAAAAGAGATTTCAGCTGAATGGAATAGAATAAAATAAAATAGAATAGAATAAAATAGAATAGCTGAGCTCTTAATTTGCCCCCAATATGGGACAAATGATCCTTTACTATGAAGTGAATCACAAATAGCAAAAAATAAATACAATAAAACACTACAAACATGTACATTTGGCAATAAACCAAAAATGAATAAAAAGCATAAAGACTGTAGCAAATTTGTTTTGCAATCCTTAAGGTGTGTATTGCAATAATACAAACTTATCTACTGGTAACAAGGGCCAGAAATTCCTAATGTAGACTTTCAGTGAGAACCACAAGAGCTCATCAGCTGCCTGGTTTAACTCATATTTAATCATTTATGGCTTTGCGCCTCAGTGATTGCTTTTGCAATGTGGGACGGTTTCTCAAATATTTGAATTTGCAGAAAAGATGAAGAATTGAATTTGAGTTAATAGTTTGAAAATCAAGCAAATAAAAGGGAGCGCTGTGACAAAATCCATCCGGATCCCTTTCTGTGCCAACCAATTCCCCAAAGGCTTCAACTAGGCCAGCCGTTCAAGCTGTATTGGCGGGGGAGGGGAGGGTGGCGGTTTTTGACAGGACTGCAGTTCGAAGGGAAGAGCTTTCAGGTCTGATTGACGGTAAAAAGACTCAGATTGTTTCCAAAGCTTAAATGTGTCTTATTGACCTTAATGAAATCAAGCATCTAAGAAAAAGATCTCCGCTAAATTTAGTGAATCTTACCAAGCTTTACATCTCTAAAACACTGCTCTACAAAACATATTGAAATATTATTTCAACTTTTATTTATGAAGGAAAGTATAGCACATGGATTTCTGAAAAACGTCTCAAAAGGTAGATTTAAAGCAAAAAAAAAGAAGAAAAGAAGAAAAAACAACAGAACAATTTTACCTGGAGCGAGAGTGGTTGCCCAGCTGGTACATATGTGGGTTGTACTGGGCCATGATGGTGATGGTGTCACACTGCTGTCCAATGATGAGACGAGCTTGCTGCTCTGTAGCATTCCGCAAGTTGATACCGTTGAACTGATAAAGAGGAAAAGGTATAGTAATAGAGAAAATGATGAGGTCAAAGGATGTGACACTGAAGCTGAGTGTGTGTCCAGATTATTAAGAGCTTTAAATGATTAGAGCTGCTTGGGGGTGAAGTTTGTTAACCATCAGAGGTTTGGATTATACAAAATTCCTGCTCTACAAATTTATATCATGTCAAAAGTTATTAATGAATATTCAGCATTTTTCTTTTTAATACACATGAGGCACGAATTATTAGAACAACCAAAAAGAGTTTTAGTTCATTAGTGTGTGAAGTAGATTTATGGAATGGATTGAACGAGGAGTTCATAAAAAAGTGCAAATATGAACCAGCTTAAAAATGAATGCAGGTTATCCTGAATTTAATTCAGGATAACCTGGAGAATTAATGCAAAGTTAGTAGCACAATTACTTAGTTTATGGAAAACCAAATAAATAATCACATCAAAACTATAAATTTGCTTCCTTTCATGTATTTGAGAAAACCTGTTATTTTTGTAGCCTTGAGATACAACCTGTGACATTCAGCAAGTTGTTCTTACCTCCAGTAATTGGTCTCCATACTCCAATCCTGCCTGGTGGGCGATGCTCCCTCCAGTAACTTTTGAAACAAAGATTCCTCCGTTCTCCCCGCTCACAATAGAGATGCCCAGAGGCTCGACACCTTTGTGAACGATGACGTTGCGCGGTTCCTCCAAGTACGGCCTGATGTGAGAGAGGGATCAAAATTAGAAGGGAGCATCGCAGAAGCACAACTCAACACAAAAGAAGAGAAGGACAAAGATGATGGGGCACCATCAAGTTACTTTACAGGGTTTGGTGCTAAAATTTTGCAAATCAAAAGAATATCAACAGAAAGCTTGTGTTGAGATTTAAAAATGCTTGAGCCAGAGATGAACTAAATGCCCCTTAAATCTGCGCACTGATTTTCAATCCTGATCCTCAGAACCCAGTGTCCTGCATGAATTATCTGTTTAGACTCTTAAAGTTGAGCACTCAATGGTTTTTTCTTTGATAATAAAACACAATGTTCTGAAACAATGTTCTCATTTTTCTTTTTGTTGTTAAATTACCGCTATAGCTTCAAAGCTGATTAAGGCATCAATGAAAAAAAGAAAATAAATCTTGTGGCTGCAAAAAAAACTGCCATGTCCACCATGTCTGACAAATGGAATAAAATATTTCAGCAGTTTAATTATAAAGCATGTAGACAAATCTACGTAGAAATAATTCACTGGACACCACATTAACTCCCTTACAATGCCACCTCAGTCCACAGATGTAAATCCTACAAAAAACTTGAGGAATTAGTTAAAGAGGAGGAAGAAAGCGGTGAGGACCAAATACTTAGGATGATCTAGAAAGGTTCCCAGAGCATCAAAGATCTTCCCTCTTGATGTTTCAAACTTGTGATATATTCAGTATTCCTTAGAACAGAGTATGCCATTATGCAATAATCTCATCCTCAATTTTTGCATGTTTTATAAATACTTTACTTTTGTGTGAACCTATATGCCTGGACACAACAGTCACATCTGAATGTCCCCATTGTGGGATAATAAGAGATATTTCTATTCAATTCTACAAGCAGCAGTAGTGCTGCCCAGTAGACCAAGAACGGTTGCACAAAGTGTAAACAGTGGGGATCTTAATCATTAGGCCTCCACAGATTTAATTTCTTAATGTGGAATTTTTACACAAACTTGATACATTTAATTCAATTTATTTGCATTTTAAAAAAAATTTCAGTAAGAGATTAGGCAACTGTAAAAAAGTAATTCATGTACAAGATCTTTTATTTATTTACCAACAGATATGCCTAGAACTGTGGTTTTAGACAGGTAGGGATTTGTACTTGTACATTTTATTTTGCTGGTTGTACACTTGTACAAAGGAGAAAAGAGGCTCTCTAGGCCTATTTGTGAAATTTTGTATGAAACATTCTTTACTAAAAAAAACATCTAAAGCAAAACAGTAAAAATCAGGACGATGCAGGGCAGTGGGTCTTGTGGAACGCTACTGAAAAACACAGTTCTGGAGCTACTTTATACCAAACTTACAGACGAGAGTGGAAGGGTTTAGATCACATCACATAAATGCAAAGTGAGCAGTAAAAACACAGGAAAACGCCCTCATTTAGAGGAGACTTGTATGAACTCTGTGTCTTCATAACAAGGTTGGGCTTGTAACATGCCTTCCAAATTCATAAGCACACAGGAGAAAATGGATTGCAGCCAGAGACTGGGGTAAACAAGAGTGCTGGTGTATGGACAGAGATATGACCCAGAAGCTGGATGTTGAATAATACATTGCATAACATACATATTGCAGACTGAAGGGTGATCTGGCCTAAGGCAAAGACGCACACATGCATACAGCATTATTGGGACATGCACTGAGATTCAAGTGGGTCTTTGGACATGAACGGGGCAATGTGCAAGCACAAAAATAACACTGAACCTTTGAAGTTCACCAAGTGTAGCTAATCTGAGCTTGTGTGTTTTCCTAAGGCACAAATCATACTGGTGCATGCAAAGAAACAGAAATCTCCAAATTAAACCGTTCTCCTGGGGGGGCTGGGTGAAAAACATCACAAAACCTCTTTTTGCATTCCACAAAGTGCACGTAAACTGCAAAAGAGTGTTCTGCTCCTTCGGGATATTCACTTTCCATCCAGCATCTTATCTGCTCTAGAACATGTGAAACACTGTAGAGACTTGTGGGGCAGGGAAGGGTAAGAGTGGTGGCATTCCCTGCTTTGCAGCGTGGGTGATTGAGGACAAACCTGAGGCTCCTGAGAGAGGAGAACCTCGGCCTTGCAGCCAGAGGAATCCTTAGAAAAGAGCGATTACGATAAAGAGATCTGGAGGGAGAGGGTTGCAAAGAGGCGGGAGGAAGATAAAGAGAAGAACGGGGAGACAGATATCATAGAGAGACAGACACAGTGTCAACGCCAGAGACGTACCGCAACTCCTGTGAAGTTAGTCAACAACAGATCAAATGGTGGATTATGGTGGCACTGTAGCCAGGCAACGCTGTTATACTACATCTGAGAGATGATGCATCACAGTTCAGTTATTATAACTTAAATCTTTAAAATGTACAGCTTGGATTTCGACATTTTTTGCATCTTCTCCCTTTTTTAAGAGGCAACTTGGATACACTTGACAAACACTTCCAACATTTAAAAAATGCAATTATGAAGTGAATAAACAACACAAACATGTCGTCCACCTTAAAGCAAGCCATAGGATCCATTAAAATAGATACCTGTCTTTTCTGCGCTCCCCTATTGGCACAGGACTGACTGAGATACGTGGTAAGGTGGAAATGGAGCCTTGTGATTGGCTGCTGGCAAACGAGGAAGTCTCCAGGTTGAGTGGCGACTGCGGAGGGGTGATGAGGCTGGGACTGCTGCACTCGGAGTGTGACAGAGAGCCTAGATTCATGAAAAGAGGAGCAGAAAGGGAGACAATGAAGGTCTACAATTATAATTAATTTGGAGGTTTATAAAAATCAATGATTTAATTGTAAGATAAAAATGATTCCGCTTTATTCCACTCAAGCAACCTTTAATTTGTGGTGAGGATCTTCATTTTAGTGCTTATTTATACACATTGAAAGTACCAATTCCTGTTCATTAATCCTATAATATTAATAACCTTATTTTAATTTTAATCACAGTCTGAAAGAATTAAGTGAGGATTATGCTGTTTGCATCTGAAAGTACCTTACCTCTGTCTGAGCCCAGCATGGAGCGGGGGTAACGGGGAGTTGAGGGGATTTTGATCCTCTCTGTGCGGTACTGGACGTTACTGGAAGAACCTGGAGATAATAACACGTACAACTGAAAACCTTTGTCACAACATCCAGAAGGACAAAGGGAAAAGGAGGTAAAAACCCTTCATATGCGTTTGTGTGCATGCGTGGGTGTCAGACTGACCGAGCCGTGCGCTGGAGGGCAGTGAGTTTGTACCGTGTGACGCTCTGCTGCTGCGTGATGAGGACGTTTCAGAGTAATCGCTGGTGCGCTTCTGCTGGCTCAGGTCCAAGCTCAGGCGACCCTGGTGTTGGGGGCTGCACGGACACACAAAGTTAGAATTGTGCATAAAATATGCCCTCTAAAAAACAAGTGTGCGCTTTTTTTTGTTTTTAGATTAATCAATCGGCTGACTTACCCACACACACACACAAAAAAAAACAAATATTAAGACAGAGGAAATTTTTATTAGCCAGTTTGGCCATTGGGAACAGAATAATTGGAATCAGTAATTTTATTGGTGTAGAGCTACTGGTTGTAACTCTAAACCAGTAGAATTACAATCTACTTATGTTCTTTAAGGGTCCATAAGGAGCAGAACACTAAAAGTTGTGTAGTAAGACCACAAAGCAAATTTCAAACGGTCTCACAAAAGATGACAGCAATAACTGAAGGCATCCTAACTAATGACCATTATGATTCTGCCCGCAACTAGATGACTAATCTAATTAGAAAACATAAAAGAGAAACTCAATGGTCAAACTAGCATTTGTCTTGTGGATAATTAATAAAGTTACTCTGTATTAAACTGCATTTAAAAAGCACACACATCGACAGTGAAAGAACTGCAAAACGTAGGAGAAAAGAATGAAACAACTATTGAATATACTGACATAAATGTTTTAATTTTTTCTGTACGAATAGTTGAAGATTTCCAAATAAAACCAACAGTAATCATGGTTTTAGTCTTTGAATTAAAATTGCTCAGGTTACCTTTGCAGTGGCATTAGCAGTAGCATAAATAATATTCATAAAAATTAAGTGATATTGGTCACCACATGAAATGTAGGGGGCTTATCAGAAAAATGTGAAAGAGCGGTGGGCCTTAGTTTGAACCTTGTGGAACACCAGTGAGGTTTTATTTCTGCCTACTGAAGTATAATAATTCTTCAAAGTCTAGATTTGACTAAGAAATTAAAGATGATGGTGGTAAATTGAAGCTAACCTGGTGTGGGTGTGCTGGTGACATATCTGAGATGCTACAGATGGACAGTTGCTAGTATGAACGCGGTGACTGCGCACAGTATATACAGGATTCCTCATCACAGCCGTCACAGCAGGGCAAGGAGACAGTCCACGATGGGCTGAATCTGGTGAGACACACGCACATGGCAGGATGTTAAAGAAAATGTCATCGAACATTCTGGCAATAATTAAGCATGCAAGCAGCTCACTAGGAGGTAGGGAGCCATTGTAGACTGCAGGTATCAAGCCAACACTGTGGCGATTTGAGGGGCCGGGGGAGTGCAGTATGTCCCTGGACTCTGGTGAATGTTCATCGTTGGAGTAGCCCTGTGGAGAATCAAAGACAAATATGTCTAGGAAAGTATTTATGACTCTTTATTGGAAGCGTCCAATGAGAAAAATGACAGCAAGAACATCCTACAAAATAAAATGAATGTGTTGTGTTCAGGGGCCTGGAGATGTAACTGAGGAGGGTTGCTTAAAATCCAAGCTCTGACCCAGTATTTTTCCACATTTAGCTCCAGCCATCATCCAATCAACTATGACCAACTTCCCTGTTCCTTCTACAAACAAGCATCCCCACAGAATGACCCTGCCACCTCCGTATTTTCATCATTTTCCTACACAACCCTGCTCTGTGTTGGTCTATCACAAGAAATCCTAACAAAATGCACTGACGTTTGTGGCTGAAATGTAAAAGAGCTTAAAGGGGTATGGACACTTTTATGGACTCCATATTCATGTGTAATCTACTTACCTGGAAGGGGGGATGAGTGATCTTTGGGGTCCGACGTCGAAGTGCAGGGGCAGATTTAGGACGAGGCCTCTTTACCTCTGGCTCCTCCATTCTGGTGCGCCCAATGTCCTCATCGCATGACTTTCTTGAAGTCAAGACCTTTCCTTCCAGGAAGTAGTGGTTGCCATTCCTGTCTCTTTCTCGCTCACTCCTTTCTCTGCTCTCTCCTGCTGCCATGGAGGTGGAAGCCTCCCCTTTGCCGTCGGAGGTGATCGTGCAGTCTGAGGCGGAGCTGCTTTGATGTTTGTGTTTGAATTTAAAAGAGTCACTGCGGGTGGGAGGGGTAGGAGGAGTTGGAGTAGGGGTAGAAGAGGATGAGAGAGATTCTGTCTTTGAAGACTGTGGGGAGTGTGAAGCTACAGCTGCAATCTGATTGGCTGCCAAGTACTCCAGCTTGGAAGAGGGAGTCTCGGGGCGCTTGAAAGTCTCTGGGTCAAAGATTGACTTCCTCTGCTTGGGTGATTTATAGATGGAGAGTTGGGTGGCTGCTGAGATCTGACTAGCGTTGTCTGGAACAACCGACATACCTCCGACCATCATCTTGGGCCATGTGCCGCCACTGTGCTTCTTCTCCAGGGCAGTCTCCATACCAATGCATTCAGAGTGGGAAATGGGCTCAAAAGGCAAGGAGGAAGGCGCCTTCGTATACGAACAGCACTCCTGAAACGCGCTGGGTCCGTAGCGACCAGTTCCCAGGTCGGCCAGAGGTCGCAGACTAGTGGCGTGGAGGGAAACGCTGGAGAACGGTTTGCTCACATCGCCATAAATCTCATCAGGCTCCCCTCTGACCTTCCTCCTCTCCCCAGAGGTACTGCCAGAGCTGGCGCTTCCACCATCAGGGCAGAAGATGTCGGTTTGCGTCGAGCTGTTGTGTTTCAGGTTGCGGCTGTTTCTGGAGTGGAGCTCAGATAACAGAATGCGTCCGTTGGACTTCTCGGATGAATCACGCAGGCTCTCGAAGATGTTCTGGCCTGATGTGCTGTGAGGGAAAAACTACGGGAAAACAAAGGAATGAAGCAAAAATAGATTTAAAAAAAAACTGATAGATTTATAAACAACTAAGAGATATACCTTCTGTTACTAAAGTTTCTCAACTATTTAGGGCACACAGAGCTGGAGAGTTCAGGAAGAGATATTAGAACAAGCTCACCTTCATAAGGGAGAGGCTCAGCGAGTCCCTGCAGCTCCGCAACAGAGCCTCACACTCCGTCACAGATTTGTTATCAAGAGCAATTCCATTAATCTGCACAAAGACACAGTGAAAATAAGGACAGGTCACATAGGACTAAAAAGCAATGAAAGTGACTCTTCTAAAATCCCATAGGTGTTTATGAGTGCGTCTTTGATATCAATATTCTTAAAAGAGGTGCAAAACTACAACACATTCAGGAGAGAGGATCAGTAGCTTGAAATGCATCTTGCACTCTTACAATGGGAAAACTACAAGGAATCTAGGTCAGCACATTTTAGTTTGCAGTAAATTCAAACAGATTTCCACCATAAAAGATTCAACTTGAGCGCTATCTTATGAAACTGAGAAAGTCTGACATTTATATGCACATAACAGACCCTACTGTTTAAAATGATTACATATTTTTGTTTCACTTCATCATTCTTAAGTGTTTTGAAAACAATTATCCAGACTAATACTGTCTGGAGCTAATGTAGCAAATAATATATTATTTAAAGCTCTAATGGAAAAAAAAAATGGACATGAATATGCTGTGCAGCATGTTTTGTCCTAACTTTATGCATGTCGTTCACATTTCTTTAAGAGTTTATGATGCCACCTGTATAATTGTGTTCAAAACACTTAAGAATGCTGAACTGAAACGAAAATGTGTAATCATTTTCACTAGCAGGGTCTATTACGTGCATATAAACTTGGGGTGCACCAATATATCAGCTAGCCAATAAATCAGCCCCCGATTTCCTCAGCTGGAGAAAAGTCAGGCGAGTCCAGCAAGTTGTCTGGAATCTCATTAAAATGACTTTAAATTGGAACATTTTGTGTTTTTTGTAATCAGCTCACTTAACAAAAGGTCGGTTAAGTATGGACAGTAAAGCTCAAATGTTTAAATTTAATGAACAGGGAAACTAAATCTTCTCTTTCTGACAGATTAACATTACAGACATCCTTACTACTCGTTACCAATTTGTTCAGTGGGAGTTCGCTGCTGTATCTGCAGAGAAAGAGAGTCTTTCAATCAATCTCTTCTTCCAAGGATTTAAGAGAAGGGATGAAAGTTCTGGATACAACTAAATCCCACCTAGCATGTCAATTCTGGATTGGATTGAGGTTTGGATTACTGAGTTAAAGGAATCTGTGCTTACTCCAAAGCAATAAATGTTGAGTAAAAATTGGCTAACATAAAAAAAGAAAAAGAAAAAAAGAAGTGATTTCAAGGTGTCTAAAAATTACTCACAGCAATGAGTCTGTCTCCAACAGTGAGCGAGCCCTCTCTGGCTGCGGGACTTCCCAGGGCGATGGCAGTGACAAACACCCCACTTTCCAAACTAATACCACTGTCTGAAACACAAAGGAGAAAATCAAATGGCTACAGGGGGAAATAAAATTCACGACGACAACTATACAGACAAAATAGCAGATTTTAAATTTTAAAAATTCAAAACTTTCACCGGGTCCTGTAGAAGAATAATAGTACATAAATGATTCAAACACAACATGAATCTGAAGAGATAACAGGAAGGACCCCAGGACTAGATGAGCTAGAAAGATTTTACAAACCATAACAGTGAAATATCCCTCTCACTCTGTCTGTTTCAACCCTGTAAGAAGACAACTCCTCCTATCGTTTCTGTGTGTGTTATTAAAGTGTAATGTACCTTTATGTCCCATTAGGTTGATGTGAACAGGGGTGACCAGCCTTCCTCCCAGAGACTTCCTTCTTCGTACCACCATGTTGATCAATCCGCCTCCATTAACCACAGCCTTCACCACCTGTTTTCTGTCCTTATTGGTCAAGTCGATGTCATTAATCTTCAACAACCAATCGTTCACTCTGGAGTCCAAAGAGAAGAAATGATGATGAATTTAACAGACGTCTATCAACAACAATGTTTATTAAGTAGGTTCATACCTTAGCCTTCCATCAGCAACACTTCCTTTATCCACCCTTGTAACAAATATTCCACAGTCTCCAGGTAGATAGGGATCATTTACGCCCTCGGCAATGTCAAACCCAAGAGCCTTCAAGTCCATGTCCTCCTATTAGGGCAATGATATGCAGGTCAGTCAACTTATTTCTCATTACATTCGATTTGCTGTTCCCGATTTCAACTTCAGCCTCAGTCTTACCCTGTCTTTCTCAAACTCCACCACCTCCGTCTCCCATTCCAGGGAGTCCGTGTCAATGGCGGAGTCGTGAGAGCTGTGTGCCATTAGCTGACAGAACCGGGCCTCCTTCTCCAGCTGGCTCTCCATCTTTTCCCTTAACACAGAGCAGCAGGGTCAAAGGTCAGTCACCAACACATATTTAATCGGACTGAACCACATTTTTTAAATCAATACTTTTTCCTTTATCTGCCTTTGCAATTCTACACATTCTGTAGAATGTAGAAATCACAAAGTTCAATGTATTGCTATTGGCACTTTATATGGTTTACTGGTTTTTGTATTTGTTTTTAACAGATGCAAATCTCAAATCTGGGCATAGATTTGACTCGCAATACATCACTTTGGAGAACCACCTTCATGTAAAACCACATCTGCAAGTCTTTTGGTACTTTTCACCACCAGTTTTGTGAATCAAAAGATTGAAGATTGTCAGAAAGATTCTCAGTGAACATGATTTTTCAAATCCAGCAACAAATTATTAACTGGATTTGGGTCAGAACTCTGATTGGTCCATTCTACCAGTCAAATAGACTGGTAGAATGGCCATTTGCCTTGGAATAGTTTATACCAAGGCAAATGACTTGGTATAAGTCAGCAAATGACTTGTATCAAGTTGTTGGTATAAGTCATTTACCAAGTCATTTGCCTTGGCATAAACTATTCCACTGTAATTTCTGGCTACATGATTAAGGTTGCTATATTCTGTCTCATGCATTTTATCAACATTGGCATCTTTATTGCCACTCTGCCATAAAAGCAATATTTGTAGCGTGGAAGAAATGTCTTTGCCTTGTGGACAGATTCTCCTGCCTGCTCCTCCAGAGTCTCAGCTGGTCCTTTGATTAATGTTCTCCTGGCCTGAGCAGTCAGTTTTGATGTATGTTGGACAGAAGCTTTGGATATTGTTTTATAATGTAACCTGGTTTCAAACGTTTCCACAACATTCTCCCTGAACTATCTGCTGTGTTCATTGGTCTTTGTGATGCTGATTAGTCAATCAATCGATCGATCGCATTTATTTATATTGCACATTTCAGCAACAAGGCAGTTCAAAGTGCTTCACATAAAAACACAAACATAAAAAGTCAATAAAACAACATACACTCAACAATTGACAAACCAGTGACAAACATTACATTCTGACGAGTCCCATCATCAAAATCAATACAAATTGAATATATTGGTCAATGTTCCATTTCTTATGGTTCAAAAGCAACTGTAAGCAGATGGGGTTTTAGCCTTTATTTAGAGAAACTCAGTGTTTCAGCTGTTTTACAGTTTTCTGGAAGTTTGTTCCAGATTTGTGGTGCATAGAAGCTGAATGCTGCTTCTCCATGTTTCGTTCTGGGGATTCATTTCTCACAAACTTTGAAGATTCACAGAACAGCTGCAGTGAGACGAAATAACAGAGCTGAACACTGTTTACTAAATAAGAAACATCTTAGGGCAGCTGGACTTCATTTAGCACCTAGTTTACATACTTTAGATCATGATTAGATTATTTTTCTTCTTATGCCCTTTCCTTTTGTTTGTTATTTTGTTTGTATTTCCTTTTAATTCATGTAAAGCACTTTGTATTGCCTTGTTGCTGAAATGTGCTATTTAAATAAAAGTGCCTTTACCTGTACCTTTAGGGTCACTATTAGAAGGGACTAAATACAATTTTTTTAATTATAGGATTTCTATTTGCAGAACATTTCGATAACAGTGGATCACTTTCCTTCTCTTTCACTGTTATGAGCTACTTCATGACAGGCTAACCATTTAAATTCTAAACAAATTAAATTCAAGTTAGTGGTTGTAATATGAAATGTTTTTTTAATTGAAAGATACAAATACTTGTGAGGTACCACAGTAAATATTATCACAATTCAAAGTTCTTAAAATAGAGCTCAGAGTTTATTTTAAGACATTGGATGTCTTTATAAAAACTTTACTGCTTTGTGGGTTGTGGAATATACACTATATTTAAAGCAGAAAAAAACTAAAAGCAGACTGGACTTGTCAGCAAGATGTATGAGGTCCTATTGAGGCCTGCCTACAAGGTAACAATAACATTCAAAGCCCAGAGGTACAGGATAAAGAGGGAATGTTTTTACCAAGTTACTGCATGATCTGAAAATACAGGAGAAGCAACTGATTTTAAGGCTTGAAAGAGAAAACAGGCCACATAGGGCTTGATGAAACCAAAATTGTAGTCAGGTAGCAGATTCAACTTTATGCAAAACTTAAATTCAAGCCTTAAAAGTCAACAGCTCTTCATTCAAAGCTTTGACTTAGAAATGCCTGTTATGTCCACTTTCACCAGCAGATGGAGCCTTTGCATGCAGCATAGAATAACGCAAACAGAATTAGAGACTGTGTGATCTAAAATGTTTACATGTGCTTAAAACACTAATGCTTTCTGGGATAAAATGTTAATCTGTGTAAATGGAAATGAGGCCAAAAAAAAAAAATCACCACCAAGCTCCACATTGGTTCAGTATAAGAGGCATAAGGGAGATGAAATGCAGATAAGGAGTGGAAATGTGCACAATTACTCTGATCAATAAAAAAGAATCATTTTAAAAAAACTTGAGAGGGAACTCACTTTAATTCTTTGAGTTCTCGCAGCGCATCGTTCTTCTGTTTCCTCATATCGTCCAAATTACGCAAGGCGTCGGCCAGGTCGCTGACGGCCCGGTCCCTTTCTCGCCGCAAGTTATCACACAGAGTTCTGAGGAGAGAGAGAGAGAACAGATGGTGGCAGGATGTAAAGGAATATGTGCAAATAAGTATAATGTAATGAGTATGAAAGCCCCACTGATAGTGTCTTATGTTTAAAATTAAATAAATAAAAAAAGGTTTGAAAGTACACACTGACCTTATGCTCTCCCTCTCTGCCACTATTTTGTCCCTCTCTTGGAAGGCCCAGTCCCTTCGACATTTGGCCACCTCTGCTTCCTGTGTGGCCTCCTTCAATTCCTGGGACATGGCTTCATACTGCTTCCTCAGCATCTCTATCTCCTTATTGGCTCGTTCCATGTCCAGGGTAGCGGAGTCTTGTTTCTGAGAACATAGATTACAAAAAATCAATAAATAATGATTTCAATAATGTCAAAGTTTGTATGCATATCAAATACTTAAATGTGTAGTGAAAAGTTATTAGCCAAAAACAAGAGAGGCAGAGTTTTAAGTCAAGGAGACATGTTGACAAGTCTTACTGAATATAAACCTTGAATTTTCTTCTTTATTTTTTTAATTATACAACAAATAACTAGGTAAATTATTACTTTACTTAGTTATGTGTGACTCATAAATGTGACTCATAAATGGCCACATTTATGAGTATGATGTTCTACTGAAATTATCCTGGGCTTCATGTTAATGATTTGAGGAATTGCTACTTAATTTCTAGAAATTGTCAAACATGTTAACATATGTGCACGCCACACACAGATTCCCATGAGATCTACAAGTTTTACAATCATTTCCAGGACTGACTGCAATTGTAAACTTTCCTGTACAGAAAAATGAAAGTGTTTTAAGTTGTCAAACTTTTCCTATACAAATACCAGTTCAGGACTTTATAAGTGAGGTTCAGTTAAAAGGTTATAAGTGGTGTGAAGAGCAAATGTATAAATACTATGTTACGCTATAACACTTCACATGTTCCTATTTTATTGGTGGTGCATCGCGTCCTACATACAAAAACAGAATCAAATAAACAGATGCCTTTGAGAGACTTTAAGAGCAGCAGAATGAGTGATTACTTGTCTGGCCTGGTAGTATTCTCGAAGCAGCTGATCCCGTTGAATGATGGCCTCGGTCCTCTCCTTGCGAGCCACGTCCCTCTCCTCCCGGACCATCTCGATGTCCTTGCAGGCCTGGCTCAGCTCCTTCTGGGCTTCTGCTTTGTCCTTCACTTCGTCGCAGTACTTCTCCAGCAGCTCGTTCCGCTCGCAGATGGCCCTGTCCCGGTCCACCAGTGACGAGTTCAGCTCCTTTACCAAAACAAAGGTGGTCAAAATTACTTGCACTGAAACGGCAGTTTACCAAACTAAATGCACCTAGCAGAAGACGCTTTATGCAATGCTGCTTATGATTTTTTTTTTGTTAATGGTCATGTTAACTACTGTGGAACACGAGTGGAATGAAATTACACTGAAACTACATTTACAATCTAATGTAGGTATTGCATGTTGTTGACTAATAATATTCAATGCAACACATTTGACTGTTCTTAAATAAACATTGGATAAACCAACACCATTATATTGCATTTGGACTATAATCTTAAACAAATATTGGTTTAGTTCATAAAAAAAATTACAGACTGCTATACTGTATTTCTAATTAACCAAATTGATCTTTTCTACTTGCAGTATTCTCTGCTCAGAGAATGTGACAAACAAGGGTTAGAAACTTGACCTGTCGTCAAGCTCCTCAATAAAAATATTACAGACTATGCACGATCAAAATTATGAATTCAGTCAAAGAGTACTATCATTTTGTCAGGCTGCAAATTGTAGATTTCATAAGGATTAAAATATTGTGGCAGCAGAAGATATGCCGCACCAAACAGCCCTTTATATGTTCAAGTCCACACAGCCAGAAGCAGAGGGAATCACAACCACTGTGAAAATACGCAGTTGTTTTGAGCAGGATTAACTTCCAGGTTTGCTCATTTTGCTTCATAGTGTAATTCATCCATTTGTTTTTATGTATGGGTTCCATCCCACTGTGTCTCCAATGACAACGTCAGATTTGTGCAGATCTGCATCTAATTTTCTGTGGCTTTCTTGTGAAGCCTGTAATGTAAGAACTTCACAGTATGTGGTAATCTAAATTTAGCACTGTTTTCCTTGTAGATTTGTTGGTAAGATGACAATTAAACACCACCACAGCTAAAATGGCTCATAGTCAGAGCCCTGTTTAATTTTAATTGGAGATGGAGCAATCAGGCTTTTACTGGTCAACACATATGTAGTGCTCTCACGCACCTAATTGTCAGATTGAGATTTTGATTACTCTCAGAATTATAACACCATTTTTTTGTATTTATTATTTTAATCTAACAATTAGATGCTGTTGACCATGAAAAACATGCAGCAGCTTTTTAATGAGTTTGAATCCAACAGCAAATGAGGGGATTGCAAGATTATCCCCATACGCCTAACCTTTATCCGATTTCTACTCTACTCAAAAAAGTCGCATCATAGTACATAATATTGGTGATGCATTTATAGATCAAAAAAAGTGGAAGCTTCAATCCTTTAAATGCACATGACAAAAGACATTTTTAGTATCTGACCTGCCCCACTCAACCAAAATTATTTTGTCCAGTACCGGACTGATTGATGCATCCCTTATATTTACTAATAATGTGATGCTAATCTGCTTCTCATCAGACATGCAGACTAAAAACGGTGCTCACTCAGCCAGTGAGAGGGTAGAAAGCAGCGAGGGCTGCGTTTACATAACAGCACTACAGTAAAACATGTGGGTAAAAGGGACGAAAATAACAAAGTGTAGACTGGGTCTGGGTGATAAATGTCTGTCAGATGCACAAAAACACAGCAATTCATGTCCGATGTAGCATCTGCACTCCAAATACAACCCCACCAAACAAGGAAATATTTCACACTCCTATTCAATCTGTTTATCTGGCTCACAACCCCTTTTTGCTAAGCAATATATATCTACTTAAAGATACAGTAGCTGAATGTTATACACAACATTTTTACACTGTATAAGTATTATAAAAATGTACTTACTCTATACATAAAATTTTTATGTATAGAGTACTGCAACTATTATACATTTTGAACTTTTTCATGATTTTCTTTCATGTTACAGTGTGCAACATTTAATGTGTTTTAATTGGATACACTACGACAAAGAGGCACAAGACCATAATAAGGAACGAAAAGAGTATATGATATGTATATTTTTTAACAAATAATCTGAAAAATGTGCTCTGCGGGTGTGTTCAGCACCCTTTCCCCTTAGACTCCATAAACAAATCTACCAAATTACAGCTGGAAGTCTTTTGCGGTAGGTCTAAAACAGCTTTGCACATCTAGAGGTTAAATCATCGATCCGTCCTTCTTTGCAAAATAGCTTAAGTTTTTAAATTGGATTTGGGTCTAGACTTTGACTAGGTCATTCTAGAAGAAGGATTATGCTTTGAACTAAAATATTTAATTGTTTGTTTTGTGGTGATTGTTCTGCAGATGTTTATCGCTAGTATCCCATCACAGTGTAGATTAAAAAGTTCAGTCTGACCACTTTCACATATTTCCTGTGTTCCCTGTGTGGCTTTCTGCTGGCCACTTTTCAATAAAAATGTCAGATTTGTGCAGTGCAACACCAATACATGTCCTGCCCATAGGTTTTTGTCACCTGAACTTTGGATTTCTGCCCCTCATCTGGAATTATGTGCAGGGGTATCAGAGTAAAAGGGACTTTAAATACCAAATGTCATTTTCCTTCTACTTTACAAGTACTTACTACTTTGAGATGGTCCATCACATAATATCAAAATGAAATGCAATAAATAAGTAAAGATATATCATAAGAAATTTGTAAAATTCAAGGTACAGAAATATTTTTGCAAAGCACTGTAAGTAATATTAATACGTAAAAGTATGATTTTAATTGGATATTGTCCAAAATACTCAATCTGTACTTTTAACTACAGTATCTTTCTTGAAAAATGACTCCTCTTTATGAAAAACTATTTTTTAGGCAAAACTGCTTATGCACAATAAATGAGTCTCTCACCTGTCTGAGTGCTTCCAACTCCTCACTAGCCACTACCCGCTCTGAAGAAGTGTTCTTCAGTCGTGCTTCAGCCGCCTCCAATTCCGTCTGCAGCTTATCCAGCTCTTTGATCACCTGGTCCCTCTCACTCATGATGAGGCGGTACTCATTGAAGACGGAATCCCTCTCCTCCTTGTACTTCTCGCAGTCCTTGGAAGCCTTCAGCTGCAGGTTTTTGTAGCGCGTCACCTCCGACTGCAGTCGCTCCATCTCCCTCTGCAGCTCCTTGTTTTGAGCCGACGACTTGTTCAGCTCCTGCTGCACTGAATCAAACCTGCGAACCAAAGGATCACGGTAAGAATCAGCTCAGAGTTTCACCACCAACTCCTGAGATGTTTTGATTAAATCGTGGTGGGATTTCAACTTCGCCTCAGTTTGTGCTTTCACCTCCTCATCGACGTGGAGAACTGCTGCTGGTAGTGCATGGCTGAGTCTCGCTGTTTTAGCAAAGCATCCATCTGCTTCTGCAGCCGGCGGTTCTCCTCCTCCGCCTGCTCCAGACGACTCAGGTCAGTGTTGTGGTTGGCCACCTTCTCGCCGTAGCGCTTGCTGAGGGCGTCATAGTCCTTCTTCATGCCCTCCAGTTTGTCCATCGCAGTGTCGTACAACTGATTCAACACCTCCGACGAGCCTTTCTCCCTCATCACCTGGACAGGACAGCACATGTAAAACAGTAAACTATTGTCTTGCTATTGCTGTGCACCACGTTAGAACCAGATGGCATCAATATGCAGAGAGATTTCTATTTACAATCAAATAAAATATGATTTATAAAATTAAGCAGACTCATTGACCTGCACTTGTGTTCTTGACTAAAACTTAACAACTTAAACTGATTATGTACAGCGTTTGTCCTTCAGACTCAAGTCATTCTCAATAAGACTCTCTCTCTTTCTCGTGACAGTTTTGCTGATCCAGTCTTCCCGATTCCTGAGAGATCTGCTGTCACCCTAGGGCTGGATTGACCTCGGCTAAGCAACATATACTAGATATACTGTGAACTTGTAGCAACACGGTTTAGATCAGAATGCCCTTCGCCGAGGCCAAGCCCTTTTCTTCTGTGTTTGCCCTTTTCAGAAATGCTCTGCATGCATCTCCCTCCTCTTTCCTGCCCTGTTTAGAACTGCAGCAGCGTACCCATGGGGGCTGTGTAAGAGAAATTTACAGTAATACAATAAGGGTCGCAATTCCCTTGGAACAAACTGTTCACTGCATAGAACATAAAAGGGTAGATTTCTATAATTTAAAAAAGAAAAGAAAAAAACCTGAAACCGTTTCTTTCAGCACAGAAACAAATGTTAATTGAATTGTGTGTCATATTCACAAAACAGCATCTGAGCTGCTTCATCATTCACTCAGTGATGTGTTTGTGTCGCAGCTGTACCTGCTGTTGTTGCAGCCGAAGGTCTGCCAACTCCTTCTGGTCTTGACTGTGAAGTCGTTTGAGCTCCTCGCAGTTCTGTTTCAGGTGGTTGTGTTCTCGGACAAGTTGGGCATTCTCCCTCCTGACCGTTTCCATCTCCTCCTTCAGCTGAGCCTGGTCGCCCAGGACGCGGCTGTGCAGCATGCTGGGGGAAAAGATGAGCAGGAATATATCTGAACTGTTGCAGTCACAACACTAAAGCAGTTACAGGGACAGATTTTAATGGGATTTTCTGAATATGGTGACACAGTAAAGACCCAAATACTTCCTCGTGCTTTTCCAAAAGGTTACAAATTCCTGTTTCAGTATAAGCTAAAAGCCAGAATTTTCCATATTTCAAAATATTCCAACTCTCAAGCAGGTAGCACATGATCATAATTGTGGCCTCGGTTCCCAAGCTGTTACGCTGAACGATTCAATCTCATAAATGCCTTCATTTTCAAGCTTTTAAAAAGCGTGCAGGATTTCTGTACAGCCAGAGCTGTTAGTGTGAAAGCTGGCTGTAGCTACAAGGGAAGCTCTTTCAATTAGGTTAATGGAAGCACCATGCCAGCATTTGGTACAAATGTTGTAAAACAGTGCAGTAAAACTTTATTATTCCTAGCAGGTGGCTTGTGACAGAATGTTCAACCTACATTTTTCAGAAACGAGCAGAGTGGCACAGACACCACTGCTGGCTAATCTAAGCATATTGCCGTATACTGCCTTCATTATTAATGTGGAGATGAAAACAGGTGTTACTGGAGGGATGCTTACTGGTAGAAGTCGGCTTCCTTCACGGCCTCCTCACACCTCTTCAGTGTTTTGGTATGCTGGTTCTGAAGAGACTGTAGGTCTCCCATGGCCCTCATGCACTGGCTTTTCAGGCGCTCGTAGTCATGGCTGGCTTTGGGATTTGGCCTATAAAAGAAAAGCAGCAAGCAGTCAGAATTCTACCCCATATTGTTTAATAGCTCTAAAAGATGTGAAAAGGCTGAGATTTTCATTGTACTGAAGAATTTAATAAGAGGAAATGTCTCTAGCAAACAAAAAAAAAGATATGTAAGCAATGATCTCTTCTATAGCATATTGAAAAGCCTAAAGACTAAAGCTCATTCAGCTCAAGGACAAATACTCAGTGTTTGTAGAGTCAACATTATTCCAAAGTGCAGAGAATTAGCAGATGAAAAGACAGCAGAAAGAACTGATGACACTGTAATCCCAGTGACTTTGCCTTCCTGGATAAACAAACGTTACTGATCAAGCTATGCTGCTCCCAGGAACATATCACAAGTAAAAAAAAAAATACCTTAAATGTCCAAGAACAACGTTTCAGTCCAGGTTTGTACCTGCAGTCATCGAAGGTGGTCCCAGGCGATGCCAACGCCAGACGCTTCCGAAGCTCATCCCGCTCCCTGGTCACCTGGCGGAGCTGCAGGAGGATGGTGTCCAGGTTGTCGCCGGCGTGACGGTTGTCGTTAACGGCTGGGGGAGGGGAGGACGCTTCACCGTTTACAGGGGAACCTGTAACAATGAGCCCATTAGAGTCACTTATGACACACAGCAAAACTATTGAGCATATTAACTGATTGAGTAACAAATGGCTATGAGAAATATTGAATATTGTGATAATTTCAAATATGTAACTTTTACTACACAGCCTGTCTTTTCCCAACTTTCATGATCAGAATTTCTGTTCTGATCATGAAAGTTACATTTTGTTTAACTCAAAATTTTTAAATACTAGAAAAATGATGAAAGTAAGAAAGACGAGACAAGTTTAGGATGATCCACTCTATCTAGTAACACAGTATTAAGATTATTATTAAATGGTTTATTTGAGCACTTCTATCAACAAACAACTGACAGAAAGAACTGAAATTTGGATTTTATTTATTGGAGCCATTTTTTTCAGTTTTAACTCTAATAAAATTCTTCAGGCCACTACATAGATTGTAGTACTTTTCCACTTCAGTAAAGCATTTATGCTTAATTATTGCAAATCTTTGTTGAGTAGTCAGATCAGGAAGATAATTTCAGAGTCACATTCAGGATTGCTTTCTTCAAAAGAACACCCCCGGCAGGAAGTCTGGGGATTATGTGCATCTTTGAGTCAACTTTTGAATCTTTCTTGGGTTTATGTAACAGCTGAGTCACTTGGACCTCTGTCAGAAACAGGGAGAGGCAGACATGGCAAGCCTCCTTAGAAAATAGGGAAGAATTGGTAGAGTGTTTTTTGCACACATTGTGGGCTTTAAAAGGACAAATAAATCCAACTTCCTGTCCTTTAAATCAGGCATTTATAAACACATTCCTTCATTTTCCTGGATATACTTCAGCATTGTTTTGGCCCATTTTGGATTCCAATCTCACCCACCCACTCTTATACAAAAATGTGCAGCAGAAGTCTTTCATTATTATACATACCAACGCTACTGAGAGAACTGCTGCTTTCCGAGTCTGATGGCATGGTGGACAGGACGCTGTAGGTGGAACCTGCCAGGACAGGACAGCCATTCAGACGCACAGCATGAACAGAATGATAAACCCATAGTACAGTGTGCTGAGAAATTAATAATATATACTCAGCTCTTTATTTAATGCACAGTCGTGTGATAAATATGGAGCCGTGTTTGTACTTCACTTCTTCTCACTGGCTCTATATTAATTCAACTACAGTAAATTGAATTAATCAATTTTTCTTTCAGCAGCCAAGTTAGAAATCTGACTTTTATACTTGTTATATCCTATGCATTGCATTTAATAAACTTTCGCCAGATCAATGGAGAACTTGATAGAATTTTTCTGTTTGTTTTGAGAGATCAGATCCAAGCTGAGTTTGAGGTGTGCTTTTTGAACTTCCAGGCCGGTTTCTGTGGGCCTCCTCAGATTGTTACAGAATAATAACACGAAGAACAGATGTGTGCAAGATGTACTATATTTTAATGGTGCATCTTGAGCAAAAGCATACCACATATGTTTTATGGAACCGTCGGGAAACTGTGTCATCCTGTGAAAACAGGGCACAGCGTGGCCAGCTTGGCTCTGAAATGCTCCACTGCCAACACTGCAGTCAAAAACCCAGAGAAGCTCAACCGAATGCAGGCATTACAAACTACGCTTCATGTAAATCCAGGTGGAAACAAAGACACACACCAATTCATATAATCTGGACATTTTTTATTCTAACCACAATAATCTTGTGGTTAGCTCAGAATCCAGGAACTTGATTGTGTATAAAAAATAAAAATCGGGATTTAAAAGAGAGCTGAAATGGTGGCCAGCCTCATCAGTGGCAGTGAAGTCGCAGTTTGACAGCAGCAGTTCTTGACTTCTACTTCTGCCCTTGCTTCCCACTGGCTTTAGCTGCAGCTCTCCTGTGTGACGAGGCCAAGCCTAATTAACTATGAGCTCTGTGTGACTGAGCCACTCCATCTTAGGGCTGGCAGACGGAGGAAAGGAGAGGAGAAACACAAAGTGGGCATGGGCAAGTAGAGGATGGATGAAAAGAGATAGCCTAAGTAAGTCACAGAAAAGATAAGGAAGAAGTGTATATTGGAGAGGGGGGGAGGGCGGGGAAAGAGAGAAGCAAAGCGCAAAGGCTTTTAATATGTTCTGACATTCCCCGTCTGACGCTCAACCCTCCTGCTCTGCAAAATGCTTCCAGCACACAGCTTTGATTGCATATTGTTCCACCAGACATGATGAGAAGTGCTGTGGAGTTGCACAGCAGTAACTCTCTACAATCAGCACATCGATGCAAAAAGCGGTTCCTTTTTGCTTGTTGCTTTTCAATGTCTTTGGTGGCTTTCCAATGCAATATTTGACTTCTTGAACCCAGTATGTGACTGACGATGTCTCACAAAAACAGACGGGAGCCACTGCGAGGCATTATGTCAGCTTAGTTGCAGGATAAATCTTTTCATAATATCCTAGAGGCAAACTCAGTGAAGCTCTGATACAAAGAAGAAAAAAAAAACAAGAGTATTTGAGGGCAACCTTATGGCAAAGTTATGAGGACAGATATTGCATGGACAGAAACACCCTCAGATGATAAAATTCACTCAGTAGTTGCATGCATCTCATTCCTCTTTTTTTAAGACTGCCACATTTGTTTTTCAGTTCAAAATTTTTAGACAGATTGATCCTGTTTTCTTACTTTTTATTCTAAGGACCAAAACAGACTAAATATACTACAGGCTATTGAACACAGACAAAATACTAACTACCCTAACCTAACCTACGTGCAACTAACCTACAACTTGATCATGATGACTAGAGTAGTATGTCGACTGACTTTTCTTTAAAAGCATTCTTTATTTTCTTTAACTTTTTTAACTAAATACTAAAACTCTATTTTTATGGTAAAATCACTAAAAAGCTACAACCAAGTTGTTGCAGTACCAGAACCCAAAAAATGTTTTCCAAAAGAAGAAAGTATATATTTTTGTTGTTACTAAATACTTGGTTAGCGTTTCTACTATGATACTTTGCTTTCCTTGAGAGTCGTACTCTTCACTAAACAGGTCAATTTTTTTATTCATTTCCAGTTCACACATATTTTTTGAAATTCTAAACAAACATGTTTTTTTTATTATTATTATTTGCAAATGTGTAGCTAAGGCTTTAATTTGTTGTTTTTTTTACTGTCATGCTGGAGGTAGCATCTCTAGCATTTAGTTTAATAACATCTTTACATATTATTAAGTGCACTCTTTTTATATTTTTTGTGATAAAAGTTAAGAAAAAAAACAAAGAAAATAAATTTTATCAAATAGAAAAAAATTTCAACAGATAGCACCAAACTAAATTCACCAAGAAATGAGGATATAAGATTATTTCCATTTATTCATCTTAGCATATTTCTCCAACTTTTACCAGATTTTCATGATGAAGAAAAAAAAAAAGTCTGAGTCAGATCTCTGGCTGATCTACTGGTGCACCTCTAAACATCACCTTCCTTTATGTTTCGCTGTGTGATTTGAAAAGGCAAGCTACGGTACTTGGATAAATCTCTGTAATCTACTAAAGCCACTCACCAAATAGCATACAGCTATAACTCCTACGCATGCAGCAGTTCTGGGACAATCTTTGGAAATACACAACACGCTTTCTCTGCAAGGACGGATGTGTGCACCACAATTTCTATAATGAGATTAAAATCCCCGGCTGATAATTCAACCCAGCATGCAGTACGGAGGGACTCAGAGTGGCAAAGATGACTCAGTGGCGAGAGGCCTTTTTTATTATCGATACCAATTAGCACCAGCCACAAACTGTGAGGCTGATCATTTGTAAACACATTCACTGTATCAATAAAATGGAGCTCCCTTATTGAACCATAGATCTGATCTCCACAGTGGGAGAAGGTACCAGTCTAACAGTAAGACGAAAGAAAAAGGACTGGAGGAATTCTATTAAATAGCAAAGTAAAATGTCACTGCCAAAAGTCATCGTATATTTTAACAGGAGCAGTTACATGTTACAACACACTAGCATCTTAGGTGGGAATTATTCCAGTGGAAGTCCTGAGGCAATGGCAACAAAGGCCCTTTCGCTGTCATCTAAATAGGTCAGGGGAGTGCTTGCTCCACCGATGAGGTTCCACTTCCCCCATTACTCCGTCTGCTTCCCCTCGCAGTCACACCGTGTACTACGCTACCAACAGTTGCTTCAGACAACCAGATTATATTCTTCAGCTCATAAACCAAGTCGACACACGTTGCCATGGAGAAAGTGGATGAGAGGAAAACTGACTTTGCTATGTGCTGAAAAGAAGGACACACACAACATGCAAAGTGTGGCTCCAACCTTTCGCAGCTGGGTTACACTAAATTCATTTTTAAGTCTGCCCCTACCAAAAAGATAACTAAAAAATTACAACAAAAATATCAGCTCTTCAAAATTTGTGTATTTTAAAAAAGAAAAAGTTTGATTTATTTTATTAAAGCTTATAGTATGAACACAAATTTATCTGGAAAACTCCAGGTTTTATTTTAAAGCAAAACCTGAAGAGAGAAAAAAAAATCTTATATTTCATTTCAATCCACATAAACTTAAAGAGCAATAAATATCAGGCTATTCAAAAGTTAGCAGTGTCTGCACTGCGCAACACAAACTCAGTGTGAAAAATAATATTCTATTCACTTACCTGTGATTCAATGAAAAAATATTTTGTAGTATAATCCCTGGAACAAGTTAGTACTTTATTTGCCATCTAGAAATGTATTTACTAGGAACAGTGGCCAACCTGGTTAGTATTGTTGGATTGCTGTGAGCGTCTGTCAAAAGAGATATTAAAAGATATTTGTAAAAGAGATATTACAGTACAGTTTATACAATTGTTCATAAGGCAACATAGCCTTATCTTTCTGTCAGTGAGCCACAATGAGTCTACATATCCCTCAACTCTAGTTTCCCCAGCTTCACACTCTTTAAACTATAGAGGAGCAAATACAACAAACTAATGCTGCTGAAAACTACCGACTGATTTTACTGCCTATTTATGTGTAGCTAAAGGATGTGGCAGTATTAAGCCAGAAAGCAGAAAGATCGTCTTCATAATGTTGACAGCTAAACCCTGACAGGGGCTCTATGCACTGTACGGATGATGTGGTTTAAATAAGAGACATTTCAGTCCCACAAATGTTTTGCAATACCGTTTCTTATTCCTCAACTTGTCGCATTTACAAAGATTGAGCACCAACCCAGCAGCAGAACTCCTTTATACCTCATTTTCAATCTATATTCTATGTATATCACTTTCCGCAACATTTAAGGCTAGGCAATAGAAAGCTATGTACACTCCATATCTTAAACTTAGTAGATTTATAGACTGAAACAAGCTATTTTTCACACAATTCCCTTCAAGGCTTGAATGATGTCTGTTTTGCACGTGTTCCCAGGGTCTAGGAAGGATGGCGGCTCAGAGGGTGGGGGTTTAACTTGCTGTGTTACTGATATAACTCTGAGTCAGATCAGAGCTAGTCACACGGATGAAAAAATGCGTTTTGTAAAGGAGGGCTTGTTATAAAGAAGAGTGAGCTCTGTGCATTTTCAAACTTTTTCAGAACTGTTTGCTGCTTTTTCTTCTTTGCAAATTAACAGTAGTTCTGCCAGTTTACATGACAAATATATAGAGATGATATTTGTCAAGTCTTTCAAAAAAAATCCCATCTAATAGGTGCTTTTTTAGATAATGAATTGAACAGACCTCATGCAATATTAATGTTTAAGACATTAATTTATAAACTGACCCCATCTTAAATGTTGGCACAATTTTCTCCCTGACCTGTCTGCTGTGTTCTGTGGTTTGATTACTAATGTTCTCTAACAAAATCTCTGAAGCCTTCAAAGAACAGCTGTGTTCAGAAAGAGATTAAATTGCACACAGGTGGATTCCGTTTAGTAGTTGCACTGGAATTTGTGTAGAGATTATATTAAAGGACATAGTAAATGCACACAACCTTTTTATTTTTTTTATTTTATTTGTTAAAAATGTTAACCATGTACCCCTTTTCCTTTACCTTCACAATTATGCCATTACTTTGTGTTGCTCTATGATTGAAAAAAGAAAACATCAGAATGAATTTAGGCTTGTAGAAACATGACGACAATGTGCAAAAACATTGTTGAGATTTGGGTGAGATCTCTGGAGGCAAGATCTCACCCAAAACTCCTGGATGAACAAACTGAGTGATGACAGCTTAGTTGTAAAGGAGGACCTCATGTGATACTAATGTTTTGTGTGCAAGATAATTAGTTTTAATTTCCACTGTGTTCAAATGAGGTGGTTTAGGTCAGCAAATGTTTTCTTAGCAATATAGTAAAAAGTTTTTATATTAGCATGCTTTAAGTTAAAATAACTTTCATTCTAAGAGCAAAAGGCATAAACATGGCAATGGCTTTCATATGTAATCACATCAATCCATTGTCTATACCTGCTTATCCTACGAGAAGGTAGCAGTGTGTGTGTGTGTGTTTGGTGGGGGGCAAGGAGGATGAGGATAGAGGTAGGGGGTGGTTTGGGTCTGATGATCATTGTATGAGGGGCGGGGTGTGCAAGAAACAGATTGCCAGTTCCAAACAGGGCGACAGAGAAACAAACAGAACAAATAACCGAGCACACAAGCACACTAATTAAGCTGCCAGTAGTACCTGAAGAGAACCCATGCATGCACAACATGCAATCTTCATGAAGAAAGACCTCAGGGCCAGGACCTTCTTGCTGTGAGGCAACTCACACAATGCTATCATAAAAAAACATATTTGAAAACGCTGGTCAAAATTCATTGACACAGACAGCAACACTGGTTCAAAAAAAGGTTCAAATCGTCACTATGTAACTTAAAAATTGTTAAGTAATTTCATACATTCTTTACTGTGTACTGGTACTTTACTGTAAACTGTGAGTGGGTCTGATTTCTGGGATGGTAGCAACACCGCAGACCAGAATTCTGGGCATGGAGCCAGTGAAACCTTACAGACAGAGTGAAAGATTGATCATCTGCCTTCGAGAGTTTGTGCTTGGCCAAAAAACAATGACCACTATATGATGACTCTATGAGACAGGAATACTTCCAGGCTGGCTACATGCTCCCTGCCTCACACCTCAGTGCTCATCATAGCATGGTAAATCCCACACATCTTTTTTTATATAGAGGTCCAACTCTGGCCTCTGGTGCATCTCAAAATAATATCTGTTCCACTATTGACTGAAAATCAAGACTGCCATGAACAGCTTGAACCCTAGACGTGTTTGGATCTCTGCAAGTCATTTGGGACACAGAGAAAAGTTTAGTCCAGTGAACCTGTCACAGCCCCTATGCAGCACTGGAATCCTAAAAAAAAGCACATCGGTGCCATCCAGACCAACCTATTATCTCTATGCAAAGAGGCCTAGCTCAGCATAAACGAGGCATAATTTCCTACTGAACAGCTTGCCTCCTCCTGGGGTCAGAAATAAAAGGGTGAAAGATGTCTGCAACATGTCCTCCAAACGCTGGGTAACATGCTGCAGCTAGGACATACACAAGGCAAAACAGAGCCGGAGCAAAAACAAAATAACTGCTGAAATGTTATAAATCTTTACGATATTCCAGTCATGTTTAATTACAGATTTAGAAAAGACTTCGTGGGTTTCACTTAAAAGAGCATAACATGAAATGGCAATAACTAAAAAAGATCATGATGAAAAGGGCATAATTACTACTCAGAAACAATGCTCCAGATGTGAAAAATAAATGTTCAGAATTTAGCATCAGATTATGTGGAGGGAAAAAAAGATCTGGATTGCTTTAGAAAATGGGTGTTCAAAAATCTTGATCATTTATAATTCCGTGCACATACTTTCTTTATACCAATCAGATGGAGCCTAAAGACACAGACAGTGGTTGATTCTGATTTGCAGCGATAGTAAGGCACATATCAGGGGACAGAGCAGATGAGAGGATAGGTTTTTACTTATCACAAATTAATTTGCAATCATAGTGCTAAATCTAAATATATTGGGAAACCAGAATTAGAAAACAAAGATTTTATTAAAAATATTACTTATTAAAAATGTCAGCAGTGTGTCTTTTGCCAATAACCCTGACTTGATAAAGAGGACAAACATGTAATGCGAATTTGGGTGTCATCACTGGGAACATTTTGTTTAAGAGCTTTAGCAAAGCGAACCATTACTGCAGTAAAACTGGGTCGGTCTCTCCTTTGTTCAGTGGAAAAGAACTGCATGTGATTTCCTTCATCTGCATTAAATTAAAGTAAGGACTCCAATGGAGAGGTGAAAGCCAGGTTTCTTCTACTAAACACAACCTGTTTTCACAACCGATAACTCTTAGGTTGTCTTAAAGCTGATTTGAGCCAGCAGACTCTGAGACTGGCTGGCTGTTTTGACACAAGTACTTCAAAAATCAGTCAGAGCATTAAAAATATGGTCATATTGTGTGTGCACACATGAAAGGGTATTCATGTTTTATTTTACCATCCACAGCCATCTGTTTTCATTATTCAGAGGAGGAAAGTGTTGTGGTTTGTGCAGGAATTGAGGTTACAGATCAGAGGGTTTTCTTTAAACGGGCAATGAAAAAGGCTCAAAGCATTTGAATTTTATTTCAGCATTTTTTGGACTGAATATGTGAAGAGCGTGGTAAACACAAGGAAAATTGACAAGAAGCAAGCCAACATCAGTTGGAATAATAGAAAGTGCAACTGAAATGGAGAATGTTTTAAAATAAGTACATTTTTTTACTTTGTTCAACATAAAAATGTGAATAAATATGGCTTTTCCTACTCTATAAATGCTGAAGCATTGACTGTGAAGCCAGCTTTGACTTTAAACATTCTAAATAACTTGTTACATGGAGTTTGCAACTCAATGCTGATGAAAGGTTACAGTGTCAAACTGACAATTGGTGTCATTTACAGCAACACCAAAGACGCAATATATGGTAAGCTATTACAGTTGAAGCAAGATATTTAAATACATTCTGTAAAATGGCAAGGATACATTTCCCCCCTCACTGTCTGACATCAAATCAGATTAATGTTTTACTGTTTTAGGCAAGCTCATATTACCAGAATCTATTCGCTTAATGGAAGTATAATACATCAGAAAAAATCCTTAGTCCATTTTACTTTCATCAAAGTAAAAATTGTAAATGCCAGCTCTCAGAATCTGGTATGACTTAGCACAGTTGTTTTGTGCATCCTGCCACAAACTTTCACGATAGTTTGCTGGACTTCCGTCGCATTACATCTGACAGTACTGGTGCAATTATGTCAGATCTGTAGATTGGCTCGCTCACACACACCTTTCCAGAACTCCTAACTTTTTTTTTATCTGGCTGAGATCAGGGCTTTGAGATAACCATGCCAAAAAATTGATTCCAATGTCTCTCAAAGTCACTTTGTAACTATTTTGACAGTAAAATTAGGACGATTGTCTATTTGAAAGACTCATTCGCACACAGGTTTTTAGGTTTCTGACCGACGTCTTGAGATGCCGTTTCAATATTAATAAAATATGTTCTGTCTTCATCAGGCCATGCATTCGTGAAGCGCAGCAGTTCATCCAGCATCAAAACACTCCCCCAATATGGTGCAGCTATCACGAGGAGTGATAGAAAGAGTTTTAAGTTGTAAGCTTTTCCTACTTCCTCTAAATGTAACAACGGTCATTATGGCTAAAAGATTCACTTTTAGTCTTGAACAAAGTTGTCTGAGGACTTTTCCACTGAAATTAAGTTCTTCCTGTTGCCCCAGAGCAAATTTGTAAGCTGTAATTGGTTCTTAATGCTGCTTTTGAGTAAAGCTTTCTTCATGTGCGAGCAGTCTTTCAGTCCAGATAGGTTCGAGACTTGTTTCCCTGCTGATAGCATTCGTCTCCTATCAGATTCTTGATCTCAAGAACTGGAGTTCAACTGTGTAAAGTCTAAAAATTTAAAAATGCAGATAAGCCTAAAATTAGATAATAATTTGAGTGGGAAAGTTAGTAAAAGTAATAAGGCCATCCTCAAGCAAGTAACCATCTAAATATATTCTAACAGCTGGCAAACTGATGGGTTCCTCTGTGTGTTCACAACACTGCTCTGAGGTGATGAAGTCAGAGGAAGGTACAAAGAGCAATGAAGAGTAAGAAAGTAGGGTGACAAGGTAAGTGGCGGCGTGCGTCACAGAATGACAGCTACTGACGCAAACTCGGACTGACAGAGAAAGTAAAGCCAGGTCGAGCTCTTGGGAGGTATTTAAAAGCCTTGCTGGTGACAAAGAGCACCACGGTCATAATTCATTTTGTCTGGAAAGAGTGGTTTATAGGACAGAATTTCATTGACATAGAGGACAGCAACCCTCCTCCTATAACACAGAAACACTGCCCCATGTCCTGGGTTGCTGTACACAGAGCAAGCTGCTGACTGTGCACTTTGGGGGCTGGTGAACTTCTCAACAAAAGCCCTGTTGTCTCAGTCTCTCTTGCTCCCTCTGCCTATCACCCGCCTCTGTCTCACTGGCAAAACCTTTTAGCGTGCAAAGAAATATAGCTACTCGCTGGGATAAAGAGTCTTGGTGAGTCGTGGTAATAGCTTGGAGGAACAAAGCCTATGAGTCCTAAAAAGCACTTGGGAGGGAAAAAGGAAGATCAGAAGTCCCAAAAATGAGAAAACAAGTCAAGAAAGCAAAATAAGCAGACTAGATGACCAATATAAACTAGGGCATAATTAACTAAATAAATGAGATGTTGGTTTCAAAGTTTATGTACAAGTGCATTTGTAACCAGATCCCTGGAATCACCTTTTCCAACCGTCTTCCTATGAATATATGATGCTGCAACCATCATGTTGTTACAGTGAGGAGGGTGTGTTCAGAGTGATATATGCAGTGTCACTCTGATATCACGTTTAGCATGGAAGTAGGGAAAAAAAATCAATTTTGGTCTCATCAGACCAAAAGTTTACTGTGTCTCTGTTGTTGTGTCCTTGGACAAGACTCTTCACTCACCTTGCCTTTTGGCAGTGGTCAGAAGGGCCAATGGCGCAATATAGCTGCCTCATTTCTATCAATCTGTCATAGGGGAGCTGTAGCTACAATCCAGTAGCTTGCCATCATCAGCAATCGAGTGTGTACATGAATGGAAATAACGGATTTCATGTAAAGCGTCTTTAATACTCTTCTTGCTTAGCCTGTCAATTTAGGTAGACAACTATGACCAAAATACACTGATGTTCATAGTTGTAAAGTTGCAAAATGTGAAAATGTGTTACCGCTCTATGGATATAAATATGTAGTGTGCAGAAATCAGCACACTAGCAAGGGAATGAATAGAGCCTAATTGCTGGTGTTTACATTTGTAAAAATGTATTTAGATAAATCTGAGAACATAGAGACTGCTTTCTCTTGTTGAAAAGCAGGGTCAATACACATCATTCATGCTCAATATTTAGCAGAAATCTTTTGCAACACGAAAGCTGCAGTGTTTAGGTACACAAATGTAAAAACAGTGCCTAAATAATCCTCTACAGAAAACATGAAGCAGTTTGCCATCTTTGCCACTAATAATTTACAGCTTGTGGGCGCTAATCAGTGCGTATTAATGTGTGCACCTGCATCATTTTCCTTTGGCAGAACGACGTGTCTTTGGATGATTTTGTACATGCGTGTCTTTGGAGGCTTTGCTGGCATAGGCGGCAAAGTAGAGAACAAGAGCAGGCAGGCAGCATGAGACGAGGACATGCTGAGAGCAGGTTGCTATCAGCAAGACACATCACATTCAGAATACCTCTCCTCTTCTCTCACACCCTGCCTTGTTCACAGACACACAACCACTCTGAGGATTTCATCCCCAATGATCCCTTTCTACCAGCTTCTCTGCCTGAAGGTACACAACTTGTCTTCAGGCTCTTATAAGACAATGCTAAAACATTAATTAGATCACCCTCACCATTCTCTCAAAATGACAACAACAAAAAATCTAATTAATGAAGACCATAACTGTGAAAAGAGTAAGCCAGAAATGCAGCAACTAATACAGATGACTGCAAATGAATTAAAAAGCGTGTCTCGCAGAGAAAGTTTAATCCCAGAGTGAGGAGAGCTGGCTATAATCCTCTGTTGAATAACCACAGACTGACAAGTCAGACCCACTAGTTGTGCTTTCTTTCTCCAAATACAACACATGTCACCTCCAAGGCCTGGTGCTTTAGAATAAAAAGGTGTGTGCTAAAGGGAAGCCCAAATCCACACTGCTGAGTGTTATTCTCCAGCAGCAACACTCAATACAAGGAAGTAATAAAGCTTAAGGAAGCATTAGTGATCCTGTCAGCAAAGCAGCAAGAAACCAACTCAGCACAAGTTGCAAAGGTCTACTTTCAACCAATATACTAAGGCCAACTTTGCACCACTGAACAATAGATGTAGTACTCCCAGGATAAGGCTGCTATGTTATGATTTGAAGCACGGCCTGCAAGGTTGCTTTTTTCGTGTGAAACACTGTATGTGTCTTCATCTCCTCCAAACTTCTGGATCTTAAGGCTCATCCTGAATTCAAGCCTCAGGGCCATGATGCTAGTTGCGAGCGAGCCACTGACTGGCTTTAGTCACTGGGACAAAAGCAAAACTAGACATGACTTTTACACTTGATTTCCCTTTGTCTCTGTGAAACAGCAACCAAAACCAGTGAAGTGAAGGCAGTAGCTGCGAAGAGAGGAAACAAATCAAATGGCCACACTGGCTCTTAGTCCTTCAAATAATACGCTCATTGATAGACTGGACAAGTGGGGTGGGTCAATGCTGATCTCGTTCAGATCCAACAATGGCTGACCAGGACTACTTTGTGTAATTCAGCACTTAAAAATCTGCTAAATACAAAGATCACATCTTGGGTCCATCAAGGCTCAATTTTCAGGCCATTCAGATCATAGAGTACTATAACTCTCTCCTAAGCATCAGAGGTGTAATGATACAGGTAATCAGTGTATAAAGTAGAGGCTTTTTAGTTCAGCATGCACATGAACCAAAAAAATACAGTGATGTTTTAAACCAGACCACATTCAGAATTGCCAAAAACAAACCCTCCTCCCCAGCCAGATCAGTACTGGGAACTTTTTGAAATGCCAGAAGGCAGCACTGGAGAAGGCCTTCAGCACTATAGCAATAAAAGCCTAAATCTACCGGAATAGGCCAGATGCCAGTTGAAGGCTGTTCAAAAAGGCTCCAGAAACAATCAAGCACAGCTGGGTATAAGATATAAGCAGAAAAGGAATTTATGATATCTCATCACTGGCTGGTATAGTTTATAGAAACATCTACAAACTAGAGATCCCTGGGTCACAGCAGCAATTATCCCCCAAGGTGGTGAAAAATTACCAAAAGAAGATCAGATGGGACCTCAAGATCCAAAAGGAAAAAAGGTAATGGCCAACAAACCAGATTTTGTGATTATTGACATTATTTATCAATGTGGTCATTCCAAATGATGGAAACATCTGGAAAAAGTAACAGGTAGAACTGTAGAAATACAGTTTCTCCAGTTTCTGAAGAAAAAAGCCCCCAGGCCCCTTTCTAGGGGAGCCGAAGAGGCTCTTTGTAGGGGAAGAGCTAGAAAGAGCCTGGCTAATGACGGCAGCTGTAGTGCAGGTCATTGGAGCCCTCGGTGCAGTTACACCCACACTGGAAAAATGGCTGCAACAGATACCTGGAGAAACATCTGACATCTCAGTCTAGAACAGTACAGTTCAAGAAACACTGTGAAAATCCTGGGCTTCTGGTAGAAAACTGGAGCTTGTGATGAAGAACTATCCTCCCTACCCAGGAAACAGAGGCGAGAGAGAGATGGAGAGCTAGAGTTTTTGTTTTTCTTGACTGAACCCCGAATTAAAAAAAAACTATACTTTCCTAAATTCCTAAAATTAGGAATTTACACACCAGACAAGAAGTTTGTTATGGTATTGGAATCAGACCCAAATATCAGATCACAGCAAAATTACCACATGCTTTCTAGTTTCAGTAGTTTAGATCTTTAGATTATTGTAATAGTCTCCTTAAAGCTCTCGGTACAAGAAAAAAAGGTGTATATCAGACATTCAAAATGCTGTAATCAAAGTCAACAACATGAAAATTAATCCTTTCACACCTAATTAGAGCAATGGCTTAAGGTTTGCAAATTCTACATTTAAAAGGGTTAGGGTTATTGATCTAAATGGTATTGGACTGCTGAACTTTTAGAGTTGCCTGTCAGGACTGAACCATCTAAATCTTTTCGATCACCAGAGAATCATTCACTCAGAAACAATCAGCTCAACAAGGAGAGGCTGATTTTAGCTTCTCGGCTTATCAGCTCTAGAACTATCAGAAAACCTGATATGTGAACCTGATACTCACTGCTGAATCCTTCAGACTGGGGCTAAAAACATTACAAAATATACTAGCTATCCCATTAAAGGGGACATATTGATCTATTAGTTAATTTTTTAGCATGTCTAAGCAATATTTGTGCTTAAATTTGAACGTTGCCGTTTATTTCTCAATGCTACTTTTTCTGTTATATCAAATCCAGTTCTTGCTTTTTATTTCTCTTAAACATATTGTGGACCTTGAATATTTATGGTCCCATACAGATAAACCCTGCTTTCCAATAAGAATTAAAAATATGAATGCACCATCATCACAGTTGTTCAGCAGTTTGGTCTGCAACAAATGCATGGGTAGGCTGCATGCACACAGTCATGTATAGGTTGATATGGACTTAACATGTCAGCAGCACATCTGTTGCCATGGAAACAACAAAACTATAATGCCAGCTCATGACAAACTAGCGTTTGTGGTGGATTATAGCAAAAATCGTTTGCATCTAAACAAAGCTACAATGGGAGTGATGATCTCCACGTCGGGATGTTTCTGTTTTGGCAATTTGCTGAAGTCCTGACTTTCTGCTGCACTCTACTGATTTTAAAAGCCAGTCAATGTTTTAGCAACACTTCCACACGAATGTGTGCAGTAACATTTCCATGCTTCCAAAATCAAAAGATTTTAAGTAGTTTTGAGCTGATGGTAAAACCAAGCTTCACGTCTTGCACGTTTTCTTGCAGCAGACCACCCAGATTGCACTCATTGCAAGGTCTATGCCACGACTGGGATTTCATTTCTGGATTCAATCAGCAGGCTTTTTATGAGAAGTTGGGGTCTGGGCTCTTACCAGTGGAGTGGTCCACGGGTCCACCGCCGTTGTTGCTGAACAGGGCAATGTACAGGTCAGGGTATGCCTTCTCCAGGGCCACACACAGGTCGAGGAAATGGTCGCTCTCCTTGTTCATCAGCATCTTCAAAAGGTGATCGACTTTCTCGGCGCTGGACGAGCAGTTCTGGTCCAGTTCGAACCTGTCCAATTGACTCAAAGTACCCGAGACTATCAGCAGCTCGATCACTCGGTCCGCATCTGTTATGGACTCCAGTAAGTTCTGGTGGCACTGGTCTAGCAACTCTTTGTGCTTTGGCTCCATTGCTATCTGCCGTAGTTCCGTAGCTTTCCCAGCTAACCCCAGACGGCCAAGTGGATGTTGGGATCCTCACTGATCAAAAGTACCGAACGATTACCGAACTGAACTTACCGCTGCTCGCAGAAGTTCGTCGGAACCACCACGGCATTAGGTTGCACGGGAAATCGATTTTTATAGCATATTGAAAAAGGCACAAGAAGCCATATTTGTTGCCCAAGGCTGTTGACTGCACTAAACAGCGATACATGTTTCCATCTTCCTAACGTGGAGCAGTTCCGGTCGTTTTTTGCTTCCCCCTCACGTACTCGTCAACTGAACGCATTTTCCTCTCCTTCCGGACCATTTCAGGCTCCTTTCGCCAACTCAGCTGCTGGGAAAACTCACTTAACTCCGCCGCTGATCCTCAGTTACACTGTACCCTCCGCCATGTCTGAGCAACTCAGCAGCTGCTGCCCACTGTCAATCAACGCTCCGTACGTTTACCATAAAAGGTAAAGAGGGCGGCGTGCCACAGAAAAGACGCCCTTTTCTTCAATGGGCGTACACGTTCCTCTAGTATAGGTCTAAAATCCCAGATGGATGAACCGAGAACGGAGATGAATGTTATCCAGAAAAATGAAACGTGTGTTCGTTACATTAAAAACGAGTAATCCTCAACGTAAGTTAATCTACCATAATTTAACAAAAAAACTTTTAACTGGCACGGTACGACAGTGATTCTCATTTCTTATAACTTCACCAAGCGCCACCATTTCACCATGTGTTTTAAAATTGTTGGACAGCAGAAATTTAACTTTGGCACATGTAATTGATAGAAGGACCTTATGTGTCACTCTGTGACAACTTCTTTAACTACTCAAAATGTCATATAAAACACAAGTATTTGTACACAAAGTCTTAAAACTTTAAAAAGTTTTAATACTTCTTCTTAAAACAAGAAGTATTAATTCTTGTTTTTCTTCTATACTTTATAAATTAAAAGTTGCAGTCAATATGTATGCTAGTTTGGCTATCTGCAGGGGGCTTCTTATACTTGTTGGCAATTGTATTCCTGAAACAAATATTCCTTACTAAGTGTGGCAGGTGGTCTCTCCTTTATCTTCCACACATCGACTATCAGTGTTTTTAACAAGACACAAGTCTACATACTAGGGATGATTTACCGGTACATGGAGTTAAACTTTTAGCATGACATTCTTTGTGTATGTTAAACAATGATGGAAATGACATTTCTTTGTCCATAAGGCCGTCCATGATTTCAGTCTGAGCCTCACAAAAGCAAATAATAAATAATCTGAAAGTAAAACTTATCAAAACACAAGCTTCATTCAGTATTGCAGCTGTCCTACTAAACAGTACATAATAATTGCATATTTATATTTTCAATCAGAAATACAGCAAGCACTTGCTCATGCTGAAAGTAACAATCCCAACAATGCTAAGTTGTTGGAGTCAGTTGGAGTTTACTACCATTAGGCACAAGAAGACTCATTTTCATTGTAATATTTTTACCTAAAATAACAATGAACAAAATGGGTTGCACAGTGGCACTATTGGTAGCACTGTTGCGTTGCAGTATGAAGGTCCTGGGCTCAAATCCCCGTTAGGTTTCTGCATGGAGTTTGCTTGTTCTCCCTGTCCATGTGTGGGTTCTTTCCAGGTATTCCTCCCAATTTAATCATGAGTTATCCTGAACATAATGAAGCACTGACCTTTTTTTGTGTTTGAATGGGATATCATGAATTATTTATTTGCTTTTTGCCAAATTTTGATGGTAACTTTGGCATGATCGATGATCTTGCAAATTTGCAATCCAGCCCAGACATTTTATTTGAAGAAACACCAGAAGAAAAGGTCACATTTGAGCGTGTGAAATCTATTTGCAGTCAGTTGCCCTGTCACATTTCAATCCTAGAAAAATAGGGCTCTGTTTCCCTGAGGAGCTGCATGCTGCTCTAGCTGGGACGTGAATGCAGTTTAATTAAACTCAAGAGTCTCTACTTTCGGCCTGTAAATTTATCACATAAAGCCTGCATTTTGTTTATTGTGTTAAAACAAGGCTAACATATTTGTGCATTTGTCCAGGGGGTTTCAGTCGTAGTTAGCGGTATAAATTACTGAAACAATAAAAAATTTAATCAAGAGGACTGCATCAAATCAGCTGTCTGACCACACTAAATATTTTATTTAGTGAAAAATGTCATTGCAATGATAAAAATTGGAGGATTTATTTATTCCTTGCATAACGCCGCTGCTGTAGTCACAGGCTTATGCACCTTCTGAGCTGCAGCCAATTTCATAGAGTGCTCTGTCTCCATGAAGGGATAAAATATAAGAAGGCTGCACATTGTTTATTAACAACCAAACCATATATGGGGATGACAAATGAAATGTGTATTTGAGGAGGATTTGTGCAACACAGTGTAATGACAATGGATGCGCCCTGCTTCCCAAACTGCAGCTGAACAGAGATTGTTGGCACAGGGGCAGGCGACTGCAGGCATACCTCTCAAACCGTGACCTTATTCATGCATGCAGTGAATCTCATTGTGACATCTGCAACTCGCTCCCCTCCTCCCCTCTCCGTCTCTTTGCCCTGATGGCTACATCGCTTGTGCAACCATGTGCCTTCCATTTGGATGAAAAATTAATTACATTTCATTCATATCAAAGGGAAGCAAGTCCCCTCTCTGACACACATTGGACAATTGTGTCTGTATCTCTTTTCTGAGGACGCTGATGTGAATGGAGGGCGGCCTGATGGTTTTTATCTCGAGGGTATGAATGTGTTTATTATTTAGACGACTAAAGTGGTGTTTCAAACTGTCTGACTATTCACTGAAATATTGTTTCAAAGATTTGTTTGTGAGTAATTCTAGAACAGTTGAGATAATAGCCTTATCTTTTGCTGAAGAGACTGTCAGCAAGTATATCCATCACTTATGGCCTTAAAGGAAAAAAAAAAAAATCCCTGCATTTTATAGATTTTTTTTTCATCGTAAGCTTGAGTAGAGATTCAGCTAAAGCTGTCAGAGCTAAGGGTGGCAAAACAATTACTGCAGTGTTCGCTCATTTTTCACACTCTTTTACTCACTGCATCACAGGAATGTATCTGTTTTATTCAAATCCTGCCAGAAAGCAGAGCATGATGGAGCTTCCAATATGTTGAGTGTTCACAGCAAATAACAAAAAAGTAAGCTCTGAACAAAGGGGATGAGTTTATTTATGCCACTTGATTCAAGATAATAGAATATTTTACAGCGACCACCATTCAGTAAATCATGACACTTTTAATACAAAGTTGACATTATTCAAAATGTCTATGTTATGACAACTTGACATTAACCAAGAAATCATGATCTGACATAAATTTGTTATAAAAGTATTACTGATTAAACTTTAAAAATTATGTAGCTTTATGTTATTAAAGCTAAAGTTTAATCAGTAATACCTTTATAACAAATTTATGTCAGATCATGATTTCTTGGTTAATGTAAAGTTGTCATAACAAAGACATTTTGAATAAGGTCAACTTTGTACTAAAAGTGTCATGATTTACCGAATGACACTTTATGACAACAGTCATAAATATTCATGAAGACTTACTCATGTTCATGACAGGTGTTATGTCATGTTTATGACGGTGTCATAACAGTCTTATTCACAACCTGTCAAATAAAGTGTTACCCTTTTCAAGTGATCCCTACCATTTTCTGTCAGATTCTGGTTCTGGACTCTGGCTAAACTGTTGCACAACCTTAATTTTCCACTCAGAAAGTAGTTTCAGGTTGTTGGAGACATTCCTCTGAGATTTTGGAACCATTCTCTCCTTACCACATAACTGCTGTTCATTGGGTAGTTTTTTCATTAGTGTGAATGCTGTAGGCATGTACACTCTTGAATTCCTCCACTTTTTTCCATACACTTTTCTCCACTTAACTTCTGCATACTTTGTGCTATTCAGCCATTCTGCTTTACCATATTCTGTTCATTCAGGACATTACAGCTATGTCTTTTGGTATTGATATCTTCTATAATTTATGAAATATTTAGCTTTTTGTGATCATCTTCATTTTCCATCGAAATGAGTGGAAAATCCCATAATTTCTGAAAGATTCTGCTAAAAACCTTGCACTCTTTCACAGATAACTATCTACTCTTACTTGGAAGGATGGCTACAATACAAAAACTGGTCTTCTGATCTTCTAGGTGGAAGGCACAATATTTGTCAAAGGCTAATTTAAATGATGGGCTGTGGACTACACCAAATATTTATACGACAGGGTAACTTGGTGGACAAACTGTCAAACCTCTATTTCTGACTGATTTCAAATTCCATAAATCCATAAATACAGCCTGAGAACAACAGGCTTTATTTCTGGCTTTATTTCTGTTTATTTCTGTTTTCCACACAACTGTGTGGAAAATGTTGCTTTGTTCAAACTTTTAGATTATTAACAACCTCAGTAGCCTTCTAATTTTGAAATCCACCAAGCACTTTTTTCCCCCAATTTATTTTACTGATGTGCTCTAAAATCACTCTTCCATGTTGGCTTTGTTCAATGTCCCAAAGCCTTTTACAGCTGCTATCAGTTCCACAAACCCCCTCCTGCAGATCCCCAACTCCACCTCACCATTATTGACTGTAGTGCAGAGTCTTCCTCCACACTTCTGTAGCCAGCCAAGCGCAGTGGCCAGTCTTTGTAGCCAGGTGTGTTGAACAGCATTTTAAGTGAAGTCAATTAGGGTTTCTTTAAAAGTCAAAAAAGTTCACTGAACAGCCACACAAGTTGGCTTCAGATAAGAAAGATGGACAAAATATTTGTATGTGTTGAGCAAAATGTGAAGAATTTAACAATAAAAAGCCCACTAGCTCCTGGCATTGATCTGAAAGCTTTCATCATTTAGCTGTACAGGCATTTTGTTGCCTGTACACATTTTAACCTTTGTTCACAATCAATGATCTAAAACACAACAAGGAATGATCCATATAAGGTCTGGAGAATGGAAAATTACATCTTGGGTGACACTGTAAAATTTTAAAATTACATCACTGCCCTCTGCTGGCAGGGAAATTCAACAGTGCACTGGTACTATCCGAGTAGCCATGGAAACACCTTGATAACTCAGTTTTTAAAGAGTATTCAGACTTTAATAGTTTCTCATTTATCAGGATAAGTTTATCAAATCTCTAAAGCTCTTACTAGCTGACAGGTTGTCAGTTCGTACTTCTAGTTACGCATCCAGGTTTTCTGTTGTTCTATTTTTGCTTGCAAAGTTGTATTTATCGGTGTTTCCATTTTTCTGCACATTGGCGCTAAAAGGGTTGGGATTCTATATTTTAAAACTTTTTGTCATTTTGCAATTTAAGCTTCACTGTGGAATTTGATATGTTTTGCAAACGCTATGTGTGACATCCCCAGTCTCTTCACAAACGCTTTAGCATATTTTGCATTAACAAAACAAACAGCACTGAGTTATTTTTTGAATTTGCAATTTATTAGTTGGCATGCCTAGTTTTACAGCAAACACTAACAGGCACACTGGCAACCCCCCTGAAATATCAGTTGCAAACACAACACAAATATAGTAAACAATAATGTGTAACTGGAGACAAATCACATATTAGATTATACATTTCCCAACATGACCCTGTACTTTGGTACTTCAGCATTTCTTGAAATCAAAAAACAAGATGATTTATGTTTAAAATTTCTTTTGACATGTAATCATAATGGCACACTTGTAATAAAAGTCCTTAAAAATATATAGCAAATGTTTATATTTCAGATTTCAAAATATATACGTCATAGTAATAAACTATTTGAAAATCCTGAAAATATATGGCAAATTAAAAAAAAGTCTACATAGAAAAATAAATTGTTACAGGTGCTGCTGTGTAAGTGTAGCGTTTAGAAGCATTGGCATGGTGAGCAGGTATGTCATTTTGGATATAATTCATACAGAAGAGGCAGGAACATGATATTCATAGAAACATCTTGACTTTGCAAATGCACCTGACTGCTCATGGTCTACTGCAGGCTATGTCTCCTCTTCAATCATTGCCACCGCAGAGCTTAATCAGCAGCTTCCTGTAGTCTCCTGATGTGTCTCCCTGTTAATTAGAAGTATAGCAAATTAATGCTGATGTGCATCTTGCAAAAGCATTGCATTTAAAAAAAATAAATAAATACAATATTTCTGAATGAGGATAAGTACTTACATGGATGTGTGTGTACAGCGATTTTCCGTAGTTCTTAACATATTCCTGACGGATATCCAGCATGTCAATCTCCGAACGGGAGACCATAATCCGGATCAGGGTTCTGTCTTTAGTTCCAGCTCCCTACAAGAGTTCCATATTTACACATACTTAGATAAGTATTTGGACAAAATATACATACAGACATAACTCAATAAATTAGGATAGTATAAAAGTATATTTGTTTCAGTAATTCTAATTGAAAGGTGAAATTCATATTTAATTTTTAATGATTTGATTATTAATGTTTGCTGTACCTTCATGGACTTGTAAAGTCTCTCTGCGAAGTAGCCTGGTGTATTTTTAATGCACTTCACTGCAAACAGAAACATCAATTATTAGCAATAAAAAACAAAAATGCTCAACACAGCATACACAAAGAGAAAACCAGACTAAAACACATCACGCAAGACACAGCAAAAATAATTACTACGGGATAACAATAAGAAAAACAGATAAAGGAAAATAAGTGAAACAGCCTGGGGGAAACTATTTTTCTTTTAAAAACATGCATCTGATATGTTAATTTCTACAATGGAATATCTATCAAGATACAAGTGAAATGAAATGAAGCAAACCAACAGCACCAGAACATAAACACACGAGTGAATGTAATCCTAATAAAATGTGATATCAATATTCAAATAAGTTACTGTACCATAAACCTTATAAATGTTTGCAAAATCAAAAAGAAAACAGATTATTAGCATTTCCCAACATTTTTAACATCAAAAGTAGGTCATGGGCTGTAAAATATTAAAGCTGGAATGAACATAATATTTGTGCAGCCATTTTAGCAGATAAATGTTCCATCAAACGTAATATGGTACACTTAAAAAACAACATATCTAATTTATGGAAAAATACAGACAGCTGTGGTTGCCAGAATTTTATTGTATTTGTACTGTAGTTGTCGGTATTTTACCGTAAGTTAGAGACGTCTTTCTCTCTCTTTTTTTTTAAAATGTAGTCTTCCATGATAATACAGGAGGGAAAAAGGGGATACCGCCTCCATACAGCACTGAAAGGGTGTCAGGAAAAACTCAAACCGGTGAGAATGCATTCTTCTTACCCACTGCCAACATGCCGCTCTCGAGGTCTCCAGACATCTCTCTGTTGATGCTTTTCTCGATATCTCTGCCACACATCTTCTGGTATTCATAAAACACTACACACACAAAACACACACACTGAATCAGAAATATAGACATTAAAGTGGAGATTTGAAGGGATGTAAAACAAATGACATTTTTAATGTTATTTGGGTGTTTATGTCAGGACCCAATTCTAACTAAATTAGAAACTCATTTGGAACTGGAATTCTTAAGTAATGCCATAAAGCATTTAATTATGTTTTTATAAGCCAATTATAAAATATATATTATTTTATTTTGGTTTTCCAAGCCTGAAGTTGTAAATTTTACCTTCCAATGTAGTCACATTTAAGAGAACCTCTACTCTAAAAGCAGAGAAATGGGCCGACAATAAATGTCCGACATCATGGGGCTGAGATTTTGACGGATAAATTGCATGTATTAACAGGCCTGGCTGACTGTTACATTACTTTGTGTCAGAGGTGAGAGTTTTAATCAGCCTTGATCCGTTCAAAGTATGACTCAGCTGTGCTGCGGAAGGGATGCCCTTAAAAGCTGCCGAGTAGCAGCTCTCAAAGTCTGCACTTCAGCACCTCTGCCCCACCAGTTTGAGAAGAGAGCTACTGTCCAGGGTTCTTTATGAATTTTAACAAAAGCATAGAACACATTTTCACAAGAAGACTGGGCAGCTTGTAAACATGGGAATAATGGCTCTCGAATGTCTTTTTATGTTTTTGTACGTTTACCTGGATTGTGTTTAAGGGACACAACAAATACTTTCTTGCAAAAGTACCAATATATAGCAAAAGTTTTCACATCTTGTCACATCACCACAAATTTTAATGCCACTTATGGGCAGTTTGTGTGAAACATCAGTACATGGTTATGCATTCAGTTATATTAACAAATGTAGAGAAAAAAAACAGTCTACCAGCTTTGCACTAAACTCGTGGTTTTCTTGTAAGCCAGACTTCCTTAATAATCAATCATAATTATGCATAAAAATATATTCAGGGATATGAGATGAAAAGGAACTAAATGCATACAAACTCCACACTTCTCAGATTTTTGTCAAAAATGAAAAGAAATCGTGTGCTTTTTCTTTATATTGATACATCACAGAAAATCCCAATAAAATGCATGGACGTTTAAGTATGTTATGTGACAGAATAGTTTAACAAAAAGATATATTCTATTAGGTATTGTTTTTGTACCTGTTCGGAGATGTGGTTTGCTTCTTGCACACAAAATGGCATTGAATTTGGACTCATCTGTTCCAAGTTTGTTTTCTCCAGCAGCATACAGTGCCTGCAGCATAAAAAATGGCACATGTATGTAGAATCATGTGCAAATGGCAGTGCTGACCAATTGGAAAGGATTGATCCCAGTCTATTTTTTTCTAACCAAGAAACAAGTAGGAGGTAAATTGTAATCTGTTGGCAGTTTCATGCAGAGTACAAACAGTAATCCCCAACATGAGATCAGACTTCACCTGAGCATCTTGTTGAGCCAGACTGACATCAATATTCTCTCTTTCATCTCGATTACCCTGCAAGATACAAAACGGCAATACACTCATTAGATTTGACACAGTTAGGGCAACAGAGCAGCTGCAAAGTTACATAAGTCATTTACAACACAGCTGTACCTGAGCCAGAGAGATCAGGAGACGACAAAAGTGGCCTGAGGTATCGCTTTTAATGGCATCTTCCAGGGATTTCTTATAGCCTGAAAAGAAGAAATTAGACAATGAATACAATCAACCTGTAGCTATGGCAAGCAGATATGGTTCCTGACCCGATTCATATTTTTCCACCAAGACTGGAATATTTTGATGTTTCACTCATCTTTCAACATTTAATCATTCACTTTTCCCCGTTTCACAGATATTAATTATTGTGATTGTGCATATTGAACTGTATTATTAGAAAGCCGCATATTCACAGTCCTGACGTCTCTTACTTTCTTTGTAAATCCGGTTTATTTCTTTGATTTCAGCATTGGAGCGTGAGGACAAGATCTCTATCATGCAGGCTTCGTCAGTTCCAGCTCCCTGTGAGGAAGAACAGAGCAATAAATAAACTTTTTTTTCCTTCCAGAACAGTTTCCAGCATTTGAGGGCAAATTAACTCAGTGGAATCATCATATATCTTTCTGAGTACTTACCTTCATAGCACTGTGGAGTTCAGAGGCGTCCAACTCAGCAGGGCTTTTCAGCATGGCCATGACCAGGTTCCTGAAGTCTCCAGAAAGCTCTGAATGCAGATCTTTAATCAGGTCCTGGAAGTGGAAAAGAATTTTAAATGACTCACAACCCTCACGAGCTGGAAGCTCTGTGGTCAAGTCAACCTTAAGGATATTGGATCTTCCCTCCATTTTACTAATAACACCAGCAGCAGATGTCTGTCTGTCGCTCATTTCAGTTGAATGGACTTGGAGCCATGTCTGTTACTATGTTTGTAAATGGTGTCAACTATTTTTAAAGGAGGCTATTCTAGAAAGCAGCCCTATAATAATAATAACCACAAACAGAAACATTACCTTCCCGTAGGACGTTTTGTAGGATCTGAGTAAAGGTACCCGCTGCTTATTGGAGCGACTGCCCAGCAGGTCGATTATGGCCTGCTCGTCAGTTCCTGCACAGACAAGTTGAAAATGTAATGCTAGGCTCAAATCAGACAGAAAAATGGGGCCTGATAACATTTTATATTCTAGTTTTACACACAATATAGCATTAATGCATTTTTTTTTACACACTAATCTGTATGTCAAAAATATTTAGATATTTATAGACAGAAGATTTTTCAGCAGAGGAAAAAACAGCTTCCAAGTTCCACTACCAATGTTACTATCATTTACAGCAGGAATATCAACATAATCTCAGGTATTATTTAATATTTCTGTACAGTGTGATTAGGGCATCAGCCTACAAAACTCACCAAAGCCCTTCATAGCTTTCCTAAGGACCTCCACATCTTTCAGCGGATCAGCTCCTGGGAAGTCTTTGATTGTTCCCCTGAATACTCCCTAATGTAAAAGTACAGAAATCAAGATTTGTATGTAAAAATGTTTGCATGCAACAGACAAATCAATTTATTTTTCTTTTTTTTGGCATCCCTTACATTGCTGGATGGAGCGACTGGCATGGCTCCTCCTCCATAGGCTGGCATTGATGGATTTGGTGACGGGGCTCCTCCATAGCCAGGCATGGGTGGGTTGGGTGACGGTGCTTGGGGGTATCCGGGCATCGTCTGTCCAGGCTGACCGGGATAGCCCATCCCAGGATACTGTTGTTGGGGCATGGTGCCTCCTGGCTGTGGGTACAGGCCACATGACTGTAGGTTAGGATAGAGGGCACTGCTTTCACCCACATGGGGGGCAGGTGGGTACCCTCCCGGTGCAGGTGGGTACCCCCCCGGTACTTGGGAGAGCATGGATGAGTTTGGAGTAAATGCCCCCATTCCAGCAGAGATCTGGTTGGCCTGTGAAAGATTGGCATTTAAATTAATAATGTTATAATTAGTCTTGGTTTATTTATTGCAGAGAATGTGTAGCAGTTCACACCTTGTTTGCATCAGTAACACATATCAGTGTCTTAAATTATGGATTAATCCCACAGAAGAGAAACTTAGGTTATTGTTTCTCCTGTTTTTTTGTTGTTGTTGTCGGGGTATTAATTTATATGAGTTCTGGGCATCCAAAGTGTGATCATGCTAATTAAATACACTTTTTGCAGAAAATGAGAACCAAAACAGACAGAGATGATAAAAACAATGCAGGAAAGAGAAAAGAAGCATCAGATTAATGGGGAAATATGCATTAACGAGACTTTAGCACATGACTGATTTTCATGCAGTAGAACAAGAGGAAAGTTGGCAAAGAAAACTGCAATGCTGAGAACTTTAGGGAGCATACTTCTGGGGTAAAATAAATCTTACCGTTAAATGTAAGAGCATCAGTTTCCACTACAGGGTGTGCAACTCAGCCTAACTGCAATACTTAATGCAATAACCTGAATATGGTGCATTACAAGTTTATTTTAACAAATGTATGTTTAATTAACACTTGAGGGCTAAACTCACCATGCCTGCATTGTATCCAGGGTTGGGATAGCTGCCAGGAGCAGTGGAGGGATATCCACCAGAGGGGCCGCCTCCCCACGTGCCTGCAACAAAAAGTAAACATGCAAATGTATTGTGGAGCAAAGTGCCCAATAAAGTTGAAGGACATCCTCCTCAGTGGATTTACAGCTGTTCTGTTTGTTTATATCTTGATGTAAGAGTGCTGGACAGAGAATGGGAGCAGTATGTGAACTGTGGACAGCAGGATTTACCTCTCTTAGCAACAGCAGAGATGTTTGCTTTTGAGGGAAAACCCAGACTAACAAAGGGTCTTGTCTCATGACTATTGTTGCCTGTAAACACAACTTAGCTTACAAATTCTGCCTGAAATGTCCCAAAACTTGAGCGCGATGTATTCTAGAAAATACACTTACTTCCTTTATTTAATATCCCTTTGCGATCAAAGTATATTTGAATTTGAATTTCTAAAGACATAGATAATACAATCTAATTCCTTCACATGTATACTGCCAGAGTTTTAAATTACTTTAATCTTTTACGTTAATAGACAGTTATAACAGTTCTATTAACCAATGTATTGTGGCGTGGTTATGTTATCCATAACTTAAAAAAAGGATGCCTTATGAGTAGACAGCTAGGGAAAATGAAACACTCCCAACAGGTTATAACAGAATTTAACTTCTACTTTACAAAAAGGATAAAGTATTTTTGAGCTGTTCTTATAATTGTAAGATGATTTTTTTAACGCAATTATGCAATCTTGTAATTCTGAAGTCAACCAACTAAAAAAAAAATTTATTTTTTTTTCTTAAAATGTTTGCTTACCTGTGGGTAATGGTGATGGGTAGGCTCCAGCCTGAGGAGGATAGGAACCAGGCTGCGGAGGATACGCACCGGGCTGCGGAGGGTAGCCTCCTGCTTGGGGAGGGTAGCCTCCCGCTTGGGGAGGGTAGCCTCCTGCTTGGGGAGGGTAGCCTCCTGCTTGGGGAGGGTAACCTCCTGCTTGGGGAGGGTAACCTCCTGGCTGAGGTGGGTAACCTCCAGCTTGGGGAGGGTAAAACCCAGGCTGCGGTGGGTATGTGCCAGCTGGAGGGGGGTATCCTGGGTAGCTCATTGCTTTAAACACAGAAATGAAAAGCTAATGAAATATGATGCCTTGCAAAGTGTGAAAACATTTCACATTTGTGACATTAAAACTTTGTATTTTAATGTGGGGGATTTTATGCGAACAATGTGGAGCATTATTGTCAAATTACAGGCATGACATGCATAGTTTTAATTTATTTTGCAATTAAGTTTAAAGAGTGCCACCCATGATTTGTATTTAATCCTTTAACCACCTTTTTCTCCAATCATTTCTGAAAGTCTTGGAAAATGTCTCTACTGGCTTAGCACATTTAGATAAAAAAAAGAAACTTCCATCCCAGTCTTAAGTCTTTTGCAACCTCTGACCAGCTTCCACTACTCTGATGAAGAAAAGCCCCCTCCCAGCATGATGCTGCCACCATCGTGTTTCACATCGGAGTTGGTGTTGTCAAGGGAAGTACAGTGCTAGGTTTTGCCGCACAGCATTTTCAATATAGGCCACAAAGTTTTATTTCGGTCTCATTTAACCAGAACATCTTCCACATACATGGCCAACTTTGGAATTCTTAATTCTGTTTGAAAATCTTCCACAAGAAGTAAATTTGTGGAGAAGTGGTCCTGTTGACAGACTCCTAAACCTGAGCTGTGGATTTCTACTGCTCCTCCAAGGTTCCTGTGGGCCTCTTGGTTGGTTCCCAGATTATCGGTCTTCTTGCTAGATGATGAATTGAGCTGTGTTCTGCTAGATGTTCAAGAAATTGTTTTCTAACCTAATCCCCAATATTACTTTAAACATTTCCATAACTTTTACCCTGACCAGTTTGCTGTGTGCCTTCATATTCATGATGATGTTTGTTCATTAATTTTATCTGACAAACCTTCACAGAACAGCTGTGTTGATACTGAGATTAAATGACATGGAGGTTGGACTCGATTTACTCACTTTGTTCTGAAGGCAATCTTATGCCCAGTTTATGTCTGGAAACTGCCATGTCTTTAGCCTAGAGGTGTGCCGATTGATCGGTTACTGATCATAATTGGCCAATTTCCGTGAAAAAGTATAGGATTGGTGATCACCAATCACTGTCTTTTGTTCATAAATTGGTTTACCAGGAAGTATCAGTGACTGAAGAACACTTATTGTTATGTAGCATTCAAGTCATTTTAAATACAAGGAGGTAGTAACAAGTAACTGGAAATATCTTTCTCCCCAATTGGTTTTATTTATAGAGTACATATACATATGTACTATGCATGCACCGGTGAAAGGTTTGACTCTATATGCAGGCAGCTGGAGTGAAAATATTCGAGTAAAGAGGAAAGAGAAAGTTTAATTTTAGTTGCATTTGGTAAGAGAAGTTTGTGCTCCACTGGACTAAATTGTTCCATGGTAAAACTGACCTCATTGCAGACAGTCTTCAGCTTTGCATTCCCAGTAGAAAAAAAAAAAGTTTGAATAACCCCACAAAGCAAATAAGATATTCAGTTAAATAAACACACTTAAACCAGATGACATAAAGCTGATAACAGCCTCTACTGTTCCTCCGGGGCTTTCAAGGATAGTAACATTTGAAGTGTATTTATAGCTTCTACAAATATTAAATTACTTTCCAAACTCCAGTTGGTGGCTTTCAAGTTACACAGCTAGTATTTACTGCTGTTTAAATGTTTTATCGAAAGAGTACAGGCATACAGTTTGCAGACACAAACTCTTCAAGTTCAAACAGATCTAATATATCCTGCAAGATGTCAATAGAACAAGCCTCGGGCCTTTACAACCTTTCTACTGTGGAGGAGACAAGCTAGCAGATTCACTTTAATCTACCTACCCTCTTCGGCTACGTAGCCTTGTTATAAGTATCTATGTAAATTTGCCAACTCTAAAACAAAGAACCACTGTAGTCTTAGCATGAAAGAGGTGCTGCATAAAGCTGAAGCTATGGCAACTACGTGTCTTGGCTAAAGGAAGTAACACAGGCTAACCAACAACGTCAAGAATGCAGGAGTAGTAGTACACTAAGCAGATGGTCGACACACAAACAGATTTACTCTCCATAAAGCGTAATACTGAGTACCATTAGTTCTGATATTATATTTGAATTAACTTAGCAAGTGCTTACTTTGTGTCCGTTTCTCTTCTCTTCCTGGAGTGAGAATGTCTGCTGGGGTGAAGCAGTGTGTCAAACCTTAAAGGGTGGGTCTCAAATTTTCCATGTAGGGGAGCCGCCCATCCCTGTAATGACGTAGCTTTGACACGCCAACTAACAGCGTGAAACCAAGCAGCAGTGACATCGGGGGAACATCATGACGTACTCTGTTGTTGCGCTATGTCCACTTTTTTACAGGATCCATGCCCAAGGTATAGACCTGGGTATATTGGAGTATGTTGGCCACATGGATTTTCCGCCCTTCAGACAAAAATAATCCATTGTTACACAGATCAGGTGATTCGTCTAAATGTAATAAAAGATGTCACCATGCTATTTTTAGTCAACACCGTTGGAAAATGTGCACAACAAGCCAAACGTGTTCCTGCTCAAATGTACATAAGTATGAGTAATGACAGATACATGTAGACAATATGAGAAAGAAGTCTTGGGGGTTTTGCTATTTAAGGCTTTAAGCCTCACTGTGTCCCATTCTTGGCTGGGAAAATATATTTTATCTTTTTTTACATAGCTTATCTAAGATAAATAATTAACTGAGTTCTACTTTATTGACATGTTTCTTAACGTCTTTCCTCATGGCTGTGGCTCATTGAGGAAGAGTGTTAGGATAAGGAGTAGTGCTACAAGCCTTATGGTAAATTTGATGTATTCTTTTGATTGACCTTAGATGTACTAAGTGGAAAAGACTTATGTTTGCGTAAATATTATTGGTTCCATTTATTGTTTTTGATTGAAATTATTGTAAATATTGTTTCCTTGTTTTATGATCGCTCCCTTTCTTAGTTTCTTCCTGAGGTTCACTGAAGGTAGTCTGGGTACAAAAGGCAGCTAGAAGTTGTCAGTGTGTGATGTTGTTGGTGAACACATGACATACTGTTTGATAAAATCAATCCACCACAAATTTTGTTTTATTGTCATGCTTCTCTATTAAACATTGAGACACCACCGGTGTCTCAAAGGTGTTTCGGCCCTGCAGAAACTGAGAATGTCCAAAGTACTTACAAATAGCTAATTCAGTTGTAAGCTTACGACTGAATTAAAATCTGTTATACCAGTAAAATCACAGAAAACATTGTCTCAAGGCACTCAATGACAAGAAAAGCCGGGGAATTGTTCTTTAAGTTTGGTCTAGTGTTGTTGTTGTTGTTTTTTTTTACACAAATCCCCACACAGGTCTAATTCTGTTTCAGCTAGATTCGCCACAAGAGGGAGCTCTTTCAAAAGTTTTCTCTTTCATACGCTATGCAACGTCTCATATGGTCTGTAACCATTCGGTTTTCTGAATGCATGCAGGGAAAACCAATAAAAAAATATAGCCTACGTGACAGAGAACTGTAACTCCTTAATTGATACTGCCTGTATGATTGTTGGACTGAGTGGTCATTGCTAATCTTACATGAAGATATCTTCAGAAAGCATGAATGAATAGAAAAGAATGAATAATTATAACCAGAAACTGCCCAAAGCATAAGCAAACCAAGCTGCTGCTTTGGGTCTCCAGGCCTGCAGAGGGTTCTCAGGAATGCCCAAATGCTTACAGAGTACAGGTTTATAAACATCAAATTGTTGTTCTGACTTTGAAAAAATTAGCCTACACTTGACATTTTATAAATATAAAAAAAAAACATAAACAATTTGATATGTAAGAGAGCTTAAAAATGCTGAAAGATGGCCCTGGGTTTGAATTGTTTGCCTGTTCTCCTCATGCATCCCTGGGTTTTCTCTTGGTACACCAACTTCAACTCCAAAAACATGCATAGTGGGCTAACTGGCCTCTTTAACTTGCCCATAGGTGTGGGGGTGTGCATGCATTGTTGTTTGTCTGGTGTCTCTCAGTGTTTTACTGTGATTGACTTCCAATCTGTCCACGGTCCACTCTGTCTCTTAACCATTGATCTCTGGAGATAAGTTTTTTGCTAATATGAGCCGTTGTATGTACAGTCTAAAAGCTAACAGGAGGAGCAACCTTTGAAACAACTCTTTTTTCCATTTAGGATCGTTTCACTTAATGCAGAAGCTTGTCACTTAAATAGCTTTGCAGTGCAGTGTTTCATGCATGGGGTGGAGGACAGTGACCAGGAGTGATGTTAGTTTGGCTACAGTTCTCCGGTGACACACCAACTGCACTGGGTCGAGGGGACATCCCTGCACAGATATGCCCTTCCTGATCAGCTTATCCAGTTATTTCCACTCAGCTGTTGATAAGAAGACCACAGAATAGATTACTGATGCCAGAGCAGAAACGAAAGGTGTTCAGCAGCGTTCATGGACTCCAAAATACCTCAGTCTCCAAAACCCAATTTAAAAAAAAAAAAAAGGCATTTAGAGATAAACTTTCCAATGCATTTAAATTCTTGTAGAGAAAAGAAAAATCACAGATCTATCAATTACAGAAAATCATCCAGCTTTTGTAAATTTTGATGTGATTCACACCCTTCCAAAGTTCAACCATCTCATCCTTCAGAACATGTTCCCTAGCGACTCAGGGATCACCAGTTTCCTTTGTCAATTGTGAGATTGGTCTGATTGATTTCAGTTAATGAATGAATGAATGAATGAATGAATGAATGAATGAATGAATGAATGAATGAATGAATGAATGAATGAATGAATATACTTTTTTAATCCTGTAGAGAGAAATTCACATATTTCAGTTCAACCTGTAAAAACATTTAGGCAACCCTTCACCCAGAGAGGGACTGCCACCCTTCAGTATGATACTATTCATTTTTTAAGCTTATACTTTAAGTTAGCTTATTTCTACAGGTTAGTAAAATTGAACTTCTATGAAAAATATTGCAGTTACAGAGTGGCCCAGCCAGACTTCAGACTTGAATCCATTGAGGTAGCTCAAGATTGGCAAGGAGGCTTTCCAGCTTACAGCAATATTTCCCAACCCTGGTCCTTAAGGCACACTGTCCTACATGTTTTAGAGGTTTCCCTGCTTTAATGTGCCTGATTCAACTGATTGCAGTTCAACAAATGCCTGTTAATCAGTCATCAGTGGAAGTCAGCTGGATTTCCACTGATGACTGGACTGAAGCAAGGAAATACCTAAAACATGCAGGGCAATGTGCCTGGAGGACCAGGGTTGGGTAAACGCTGCCTTACAGCTTATTGTAAATAGCAAATATAAAACATCAATATGTCAGTGGAAACAATTAAGTCAAACCCCTGAAACTATAGAGTTGTCATGTCTTTAAATATTTGTCCATATATATTTCAGAGATGTAAAAAAACAACTCAGATCAAATCTGATTTAGTTAAGATTTTCATTTATTGCTTCATCTACCAAAACGTGTATGAAAACTATACTTCAAAGAATATTGATACACTTTACGCTGATTGGCTGTGCGTCTAAGATGACGCAGAGCGCACTCATTGAATATTCAAAAAGAGCGTCTCTGCCCTGCTGCATTAAAGTCGGATAGCGGACCATTGGGAGAAAAGGAAAAGTTTTAATTCTGAGATGTTAGCACAATGACTTTTTAGTAACAATCATATGGGACGAGGCTCCCCGGCGTGAGGAGGGCAGGGTGATTTACAGGAAGAAGCGACACCGACTGCCGGGGCAGGGTGAACGGGACAGCGAGAGAACTTGGGAGAGTTGAGACGAGTGCAACAGTCAGCGGTGGAAAATCCAGCTTGCGCCTATTGATTTGAAAGATGAGCTTGCTGTCTGCCATAGATACGAGCGCCTCCGTGTACCAGCCCGCGCAGCTTCTCAACTGGGTCTATCTCTCCCTGCAAGACCCCCACCAGACCAGCGCCTTTGACGCGTTCAGACCCGAACCCAACTCTTCCCACACGGATCTCAGCTTCAGCAAGATTCCCGCAGCGGCGGACCTGAGCACTTCCCTGAACTCCAACTATCTCAACAACTTTTTCCAGCTGCAGCGCAATGAGGTGAAACATGCTCCGCAACACACAGATCTGAGCCTGTTTGCGATCATGTCAGCTGAACTGTGTGGGCAGCAAAATGTTCCAGGGGGTTTCTAGCAGGACGGCTATGCGGAACATCATGCATACACTTTTTATAATTACTGTTTGGTGGACAGCTGTAGAATATGCCTTTAAACAGTATTAGCTATTAAAATATAATGTTTATATTTATTTACAGGGCCGGCCCTATTGTTTTTTGGGCCGCACTAAACACTGTCAGTCACTGGAGCTCCACTAATGGCACCCATGTTTAAACATTGATGCATTACACATCAAACTTGGCCATTGTTATAGCAGTTTGGTAACAGGTGGGGCATATAAACCACAAGGCTACTTCGTAAACGTTAACCTATGCAACATAAAATATTCTACTTAGTAAAAATTTCCTACAGTCTGACTACATTATTTTACATATAGATACCTGTATTAAACACCCAAAAAACTATTGTAAACCTGACCTGTGCTAGTACTCTCTAGTACTCCAAAAACCCCCATTGGTTTTGGAGCAGCTGCTTTGATTTGGGGCCCTTTAAAAAATCACAGCTCGATTATTGTCATCTTTATATTCATAGTCACTTATTTATGCATTATGCATCTAAGATCATTATTATTGTTGTTATTGTACAACAATAGAAATAACTGTGTCAGTTGTGTGACCATATGCTGTCTGTTGCCCACTCTTGGGGCCAATACTTAGTTTTTCTATGCCTTAAGTTGATTATTCACATTTTATAAGAGAGTTATTTCATGAAACTTAATGCAATACATATATATATATATATATATATATATATATATATATATATATATATATATATATATATATATATATATATATATATATATATTACTCTAAAACTGGATCCCTCTAAATCCACAGAAATAAATCTGGTAAAATTATGAAAACTTTGAGATGCTCACATCATAACATGAAGATTTTTTGTCATTCAAGCACACAAACTTAATTTACCCTTCTTTCCCCATCGTCAGTGAATAATCCCTTAAAGGGGTCCATTTTCTACATGCCAATATGTTTCAATTAAGGGTGAATTGGAAAATATTGAGTTAAAATATGCATTGCTTGGATATATTTCTGTGCTGCAGATGAAAATAGAGCTCCTCTCTGTCTGGAGAGAACTGGCCACTGCTGGGGTCTGCTGTCTCTCCCTCCTTCAAATAGACCAGGTTGTGCAAACAAAAATCTGTACTTGTTTACATATTGTCTATTTTTGTAGTTCTGTGTAATTTTAGGGACAAATATGCTTATAATGTGTACCGGGTGCTAATCTGATACTCCAGACCGCAGTGTGCAAAAAACAGCACCCAGGCAGGCAACCGCACCCCTAAACCTCAGCCCTGTAAACACACATGTGTACATGCAGCACGCCATTAAAAAACAATTACTTACTGAACATGCTAGTGCAAAAATATACAGCTATAAGTGTTAATTACACATCAGTTTAGTTTACCCTAGGTTAAGTTTTGGACACACCAAGTTTTGGACCTAGCATACTATAATACGGTACCCAGGTAGAGCTTTTTAACTCATTTAACATGAGAAGTGTGCAGGAAACTGCACTTTCACATTGCATATGACATGCAGTTGCTTGATTCTTTTCAACCCATATGGTTTTGAAGTGTTTTCAAACTGTGAGAACACACAGAGTCTGGAAACGGTTTAAAAGGTGGGGTCATTTTCAATTTAATGCACAGATCAAGCCAAGCGAAATAACCCACTGCAGACTGGTAATGGATGAGATGAGTAATGCTGAATGCTATTGTTTTTGCAGTCTAATTGGAGCGAGATTGGAATATATTGTTCCAACATGTATTCCACAGAAAATATCTGCTGTCAGTTTAGATTTAATATAAGCTAGTTTTTGGGAAAGTATTTAAATGAAACCTTTTAACCTTTCTCAACATTTTGTGCAAATCTAAATCATTCTACACATCAGTTAAATCCACTAGACGGCTCCATCCTGCTTGAAATATATCAGTGTTTGATTAACTTCCCCACATCACATTGTGACAACTCATCCTTTGGATCTGTTTAAACAGCCGCAGATGTGCGGGACTTGTTCAGATCTCTTTAGCACTTGCTTGAAGAGAGACGGTTCAGAGGTTTTTAAGCCTCTATTTAAAGGTTACAAGCAGTTAATGTATATCCTTGAGTAGATAACGCTCAGGATGTCTTAATTTAGTTTAAACCAAAATGATCAGATCCCAGAGGTTGAAGATAGCAGCTAGAGGAGACAGATTTGACTTCTTCAGTCTTAAATCAATTCCAGTCTCCAGAATGCCGTAGCAGGTTTATCTGATTGCCGTGATGAGAATCATGAAGCCATTGTCAAGTGTTCAGTGGGTTGTTGTTTACACAGAGACCAAAGATTATTTACACAGAAAATAAAGTTAGAGGGAGATGAGGCACCAAAGATCTTCTTGCATGAAACAAGTAATGAACATGTTAAACTTTTGAGATGAGGAGTCTGCGATTTCATAACTTCATTTGGTTTGGTTCTCTTTCTCAATACACAACAGATGAGACCACCTTGGAAATGTTATGCAGTTGCAACATCTGCTTGTTTGTGGCGATATCACAAGAAGCTGTCCAGTATGGCAAGCCATTAGTACATTTAATCGAAACCTATTTCTGATTCCTATTTGAACTATAGATATCTGAAATGAGAGTATCTCCTGGTACATGTTCAGACTGAGCATTCACATTACTAATTCTAGGCAGGACGGATATGTAGGTGCAACTGCGAGCCCAATACCCATGGAAAGTGTGAAGTTATTTGACCTTGGGAGAATGAGGTTTGATATGAGAGAAATATTGATTATAGCTAGAAATCAGATCCAATTCTGCAGCAGTGTAGAAAATAAAATGGAAAAAGAGCATATAGTGGGCTACTAGGGTTACACAGACACAGAGTGAGGACATAACATTTTCAGATCACACAAACGTCTTCTTTGTGTCTGCTCTATCTTCTCAAAGCTACAATTGCAACAGATGGGTGCTAAAACTGAGCTGGGTTCTACTAGTGGTCTCTTGCTAAAAGGGAGATTTTTCCTTTCCAGTGTTTCCACATGCTTGCTTGGGACAGGGGATTGCTGCAACGTTAAAAAAATTATTCAATTTACTAGCTATAGTCTATCTAGCTATATGTTCGTTTATTTGATGGTAAACCTTTTAACCAACTTGCGTAATAAACTGAGCCTGGTTGCATTTTCTCATTAGTAGGATTAAGATGGAATAATGTAATTGGATTTTAATCTGTTCATATAGTATGAGTGAAATGGAATGAATAAACTATATATTTATACTCATAAATGAGACGCTCATCTCCTACCATAGAAGGGTGCGTTTGATTTATTAACCATGGACAAGTTCTCTGAAACTGAACTCTGTATTAAATAACGTTGGGTCATTTGAAACAAAATAATTTTACATGATCTCTGACATCTTGTTATCTCTGTGCTAACCTAGTGCCACTACAAAGACTCTTCAGTTGTCTTTTTTTTGTTGTTGTTTTTGCATTTTCCAAAAATACCACATTAACTGGTGTTTATTTTGCTAGTTTTCTTTTATCATAAATGCATATGAATATTTGTAGTGGGGTAAATATTACATCTTACTTTCAAAATTATTCACAACAGTTAACATCATTTATTTAGATGTTAAATTGAATGTCTCAAGCTAGATTTATGTGTAGAATGATAAGAATTTAAACTCAGGAAGCTACAGCAGCTCTGTGTTTTAGTGAGACTAGATGAAATGCCTCCAATAGGAGAGTCTTAATTTCTCTCATTAGACACTTGGGACTTGACTTGGAAAAAAACAATTTAACAAGTCTTAATAAATTCTGGTCTAAGGAGTGTGTCAAACTGCCTGACTAGCTGCTAGTGCCAGAAGAAGATCCGATGGTCGAGAAAGTACAGCATTCACATTGAATCCCACTGAATGTTGTATTAAATTAATCAGGTGATAATATAGACATTTATTTGCATAATTATTGAGCCAAATAATGCGATTTGTATAGCTAAGCTGTGTTCCTGTATGGTGATAATCTGTATAAATTCAAATTAAAGCAGCTCAAACATTTAACTACATTTATTTCAGTTTATTAATAAAGCACAAATTCAAAATAAATATTCTCTCAAGGTACTTCACAAAAAAAAAATCAATTACATTCATTGACTTCAGATGTGATGCTTATAGAATTGTAATGTCGCGGTGCGGCACTTGCTCTTGGCAGTGAAAACCAAATCAGTTCTTCCAGAACCAGTAAAGATTCTGAAACTGCTCTGCTGGAAGACAGGTACAAGAGATTTAAGTCCTTTATAGCTGTTTTACAAAACCACACTAAAAAGATACTGAACTCTCCCTCTGAATGGCAGAGTGCTTCCTCTTTAGAGTTATCTCTTGTAGCCACTCACTCAGACACACAAACACACAAAATAAACAAACTCTCCCGCTCCATTAGCGGAGGTGTGTGAAATCTCTTTCTCTTGTGTAGGCAGATAATGGTTTGAAGCCAAACAGAGAGGGAAAATGTGACACATCATAAACAGAGCAAAGTTGTTTTGTGTAATTGTTAAAATAATTTCACAATGCTCTCCAAATTTTTCTAGTTACAGACGGCAGAGAATCGAAGAGGCTCCTGCCAGCAGAGAAGAAACACATGGCACATGGAAAACTCCAAGAAACTAAAGAGCTGTAACGTTTGATTTACAAAGGCTGCATGTAATAAATGAACATGAGTCTTAAGGCTGGAGCTGTTTAGCAAGACAATCTTACAGCCTCCAGATAAAGATTTGGCTTTCAGTCGTGGCAAAGCTGCCAAGGCTAAAGTTTCTTTGCTTTGCAACATTAAACACCAACAGTAACATTTCAAGCCAGACATAAACCTGAGTCTCGAGAGTTTCTTATTTCTTATGGCTGAGAGTCATAAGTAATAGTGAAAGTGTGGATTTCACTCTGTTTTTACTTGCAATTTGTGTATCACATATTTGCTATTTAGTTAAACTGCTCTGATTTAAGGCAGATGTCAAGCAAGGTTATCTATTGCTATGTTCCCTCAAGGTTAATGAGACTGCTTTGTGAAATATGTAAGCTTGCTCTAAAACTGGCCTACTTTTCCCGAGAAGCGGGTTGCTGTCTTGTGTTTTGTATTGCAATTTAACTGGGGAAGACAGGGATGGAGAGGAAAGGGGCTGCAAGCATTGCTTTCCCTGTTTTTAATATGCAGAGGGCATCCTCTATGAATTCACTGGGCCTGGTTGCATGCAAGGCTGTGTTCTGTCGCCGACAACAAACCGACAGAGGCTAGTTTACCGCCAACAGTGTGTGGTGACATTGCTGATGGCTGATGGCTCTATGGCTGGCCATAGAGAGCATGTCTCTCATCTTGTTTACAGTGAGTCATCCGTTGTAAAGCCCTGTCTTTCTCCGTGGACATGCTCAGTACTTTTCCAGTTCATAAGCACAGCTGGGCTCATCGCCAGATGTTCTGAATTAAATAAGAGAAATGGTCTTGGAGGCCTCACATGTTTTTCTCGCAGCAGAAAATAGAACCGTTAAATATGAAGTGAAAATCTGTTAAAGGAAAACAAAGACGGCACATTGTGTAAAAGCACTGTGTTGAATCGGAGTCTTGTCTGTTCCTGTTTTGTAGGCCATAAACAACAACGTTTATAAGAATGTATCTCCCTATGGATCGCTGAACAACATCGTGGATGGACTCAACTCCCTTACGGACCATTTCTCAGACCTTTCCCTTTCTTCAGAGCCGAGGAAACCCAACAAAAGACCCCCACCCAACTACCTGTGCCACCTGTGCTTCAACAAGGGCCATTACATCAAAGACTGCCCTCAGGTGAGACACACATGTACTCTGGTCTTCTAATGACACTTATATTATATATATAACAATGGATTTATCAATTGGAGGATATAGTTTTCCAGTACATACTTAGCAATATTACACATTTCATTAAAAAGTTAAGCATTCACATTTTGCCTTCCTACTATATAATGTATAGTATTGACACTCCTTGAACTTTACCACATTCTCTCATGTTAGAAACACACATTTCTATTTATATTTTAGTGAGATTTTATGTAATAGACTAACACAAAGAGATACATTGCTGAATAAAAGGAAAAGGATGCATGGTTTTCAATGTCAATTTGCAAATAAAATCAGAAATTGTGCTGAGCATCTGCCCCACGCCCCTGAGCCAGCATGTTTTAGGGTTATACACCTACCAGTTTTGAACATCTAAACTGAACGTTTTGACCCTTTTTCTTTACACACATAAGGTGAAGCTCCACTCCAGTTTCAATGCTGTTGCAGTCACCAACTGACTTTTATGTCTGCATTTAGCTACATCCATTTTCCTATCCTCTCCTTGCTTAATATGTGTCCTGTATCCACTATCATGCTAGTGCTAAACTGTAAACAGGGATTCTTGTAGTTTTTTTTTTCAGCAGTGACTTTATTCTTGTCCCTTCTCCTTTAAAGCCAGATATTTGACGTACACAATTTATGTTTGTCCTTAACAGACTCTCCCACCTGAACTATGGATCACTGTAGCTCCTCCAGAGTTAACATTCTGGCTCTACAGTATATCTGATTAATGCTCTCCTCTCCTCACCAAGCCTGTCAGATTATCTCCATATCTTTGTAGGTTTGCAGTTTTGTAGTCCTTTCTTTTTAGGGTGATTGGTTGAACTGTGCTCCATGAGAAGTTTTTGCTTGATGTATTGTTTTATTACATAACCGTGCTTTAGACATCTCTATAACACCACCTCAGACCTACCTGCTGTGTGCCTTTGTCTTTATTATTGTAGTTGTTCTTTAGTCTTCTCCAACCTCTGATGCCTTCACAGTTTTTTATTGATTAAACATGTGAACCTTTTCACAATTGAAATGAAATACATCAAGGTTTGTGGTTGTAACATGGCAAAAATGGGAAAAAGTCCAAGGGGTGTGAATACATTTGTAAAGCGCTGGCAGCCAATGATCTTGCTTCAGTCAGCTCCTGCCTTTCTCTCCCTCTCTGTTTCTCTTGCTCTTGTTGGACCTGGGCTGACCTACTTGTTGAACAGGCTGTCCTCTGTCCCCTCCAGTCATGTGTGTGCGCGTCTGTACGTACACTTGTGTGCATCTTCACAGCAAAACACACACTCTGACTAAAAAGATGTTTAACAACCAATAATTTGTTGAGATATTTTCATTTTTTCCAGATAAAAAGTAGATCTGTGTTGCATCATAAAGTGTTTGTATGTTTAAGAATCAAGGACCATGATCAGTCAGTCAGGGATCCATCTTATCTTTAATGAATTTAAAGATAACTGATATAGAGTTACATTATCCACTCTTCCAGTTTTGTGCAAACTTTGCCTTTTAGGGTAACTAATGAGTTCCTTCTGCTTTTTTGCTAACTCACAATATGAACTTGTGTTAACCTTTGCCTAAAGAATCTTGATGTTCAAGCTTCTGATTTACTATTTGCTGAAGTTAATAAGACAAGGTCTTTGTTTCTGCTAAATGGTCCCGGGTGATGCAAGATGCACATATTTAAAAGTTCTAAAATCCACTGGAAAGAAACAAAACAATGACCAAGTTACATAATGATCTGTTGCATCAGCTACACAATATTCAGACGTCGCAGGAAAAAAACCTCTAGGTCAAGTTGCTGCCGGCTGCTGTTGGCAGGATGAAGGAAGCATCCTCACACATGAGGATATGAGGACACACGAAGTTCAGAAAGGAAAAATCACTGCAACAGGCTGAAATTAAAAAATCTTATAGTCTTTTATGCTTTGTGCTTGAAGATGGGATGAAATTTAGTCACATACAAGGGTAGAAATCATGGATTGGTGCTTATTTTTTATTTCTGGTGTTAGTTGTTTTTTTGCATTTTGCCTCAGATTTAGTTTGATAAATGAGTTACAGAAATAATGTTTGAATAATTGCTAGTTGAGTGAGTAAATTCTCTAATCTGAGCACCAGGTTCTATAATGCGTTGATATTTTAGAAAAAATTATAATTTCCTGAAGGATTTTTCTTTTTTTCAACTCGGAAAAGGTCACGGAAGGTCCTATGGTCATATGATGACCTTCCATCAATCTATTTAGGACAATACTTAGCTCTCTCATCAATGATGACTGCTTCAGCCACTCATTACTAGGGGTACATAATATATTGCTAATGTATCACCATTGCAATTTTCATATTGCAAAGAACCACTTGGATTGTAATAAATATTATCTAATTATATGTCATGACGTTAAAGCAGACCAACATTAATACTCGTAAGTCAAAATGCCATTTTGACATATGACTTACATGATATTCCAAAAACATTGCATGTTTTTATAAGTTGCAATAAATCATAGAAACATATAAAAACACATTTTTGTAATACATGCAATGTGTGTATTATAAAAACATACATGTATTATAAAACATGTATGCACAGTATTATAAAAACGTTGCATGCTTTTATAACACTATGCTGCCCTACTCACTAGGCAATTTTGAGAAACAAAGTCACAAATTATGATCTGGAGCTTACCACTTAGTATGTAACTACTAACTACACTGACAAGAAACAAGACAGACAAAAATTCAAAGCTAGCATCTTCTTACAAAGCTATAAATGCAGTCCATAACTTTTCAAACAGTCTGTAATGCTGTCCTTTTTCACCCCCACACATGCATACCCCCACCCCACACACACACATATACATATATAATGAGGGCAAACTTTATAGTTGGGACTGAAGCCTGAATATGACCTAATTTCATAAAGGGAACAGCATGGCACCATGGATGTCAACAATGTTTACTTGGAGATGTATTTGTTTGTTATTGGACTCAAGCTCTTACTAATCTTTGTTGGTTCAATTCCTCCCTTTTTGCCTCCTCTCCTTTGTCTTCTCTCTCTAGTTGAGTTACAGTTCAGCCCAGGCCTCCTAAATTACTTTTCTATGAAATAGTAATGAGGAGCACATGTGAGATTAAATTGTTTTGACTTGTTTTGTGACATATGATGACTGGTCCCAGGAGGTCTCTAAAAGACCTGAGTGCTGATAAAAAAATTTCCTGGACAGCTCAGAGCTTAGTGTATGGGAATTAGATCATCTAATAAAAACTCTAATGGGAATTTCAGGTTTTATATCATGCAACATGTAACTTTTACTTTTGTTTTCCTTGGAGTAAATCTTCACCTTTGACCTGTAATGAAATTATATCACTTAATAAAGGGAGAAGGTGTATGCTAAGTCATTTTTAGTACTTACCTGTATTAATGTACATAAATAAATTAGTCTTATTGCCCATCAGATGTCAGATGGTTGAATTATTGCTTTATCTTTACCAGACAATTCAAAATGAAACTGGAGATGATTAGCACTGAAATCATGATGACATTTCAGTCAGAGATTCGAAGAAAAGCCAACTTTCTGTAATTAATGAAACGCAAAATGTATTATTAATCAAGCTATGATCTTACATGTATTTAATTAAGCTACAATAAATATACAAATCTCTAAATGTAAAGAATAATAATAATGCAAATTTTACAATTATGTCAGACGAGAAGAGAAAGTATTGAGAAGGAATTGAAATGTTCAAAATATTATTTAAACTTATTGAAGATTCTAGAGTTTACTAGTTTTCATTAGTTGAAAGAAAGGTGTTCAGGATCTGATTTTCAAAATAGAACAGAAATAGAAATAGAAACAGTCTTTATTGTCTCAGAGAGGGGAATTCAGGTGGAACAGCAGCAGGTATAAAGGTCCACACAAAGAAAAGTTCTTAAAGTGTTAGAAAATATATATAGAAAACAAGAATAACAACAACAACAATAACAGTACACTGAAAAAAGAAAACAAGTGGTCCAACTAAAAAAAATGAAGTAATTTGTTATGTTGTTAATTTAAATTTATCCAAATAAATATATTAAGTTTATGAAGTTGTCACGCTAAACAAATGTAAATAAATAAAGTTTGACAAACTTAATTTGATCACAATTTAACTCAATTATTTTTAAGTTGGAGCTCCACTCTCCTTTTTCAGTGTATTGACCATAACAGAAAATACAGTGGAGTTATTGCAAATAAAAATATCAGACTCAAGATCTAAGGAATGTGCAACTGAGTCGGATCACTTTTCATAAAATGTGCATAATGTGAATGTGTATTGAACATCAAAAAAGACATACTATTTACAGTACAGTATGTCCGTTCAGAAAAACAGATGTGCAGCGGAAAAAATATTTTAAATAGATTTTGACATATTTTCTACTTAAATCCAAGAGGGACATAAATGGCTGGATGACTTAAAAGTATCAAAGCTACTTTTAATTGAAACAACAGAACCCTCACTGATCTAATTGAATCACTGCAGGTGTGTGGTTCCCACAGTCCCATCGCTCAGCTTGACTTATGGGGAAATATTGGCATGAGAGGCTGTTGTTCCAGCTGGAAGGTCACTCAGACTGATTGTTCGGTTCCAGTTTGTTGGATGTTTTGGTGGTTTCACGATTTGGATTCAGACCACGGTTGACTAAAACAAAGATTTTTCTTCAATTAGGTTGCAAAGTGATGAGTGATTACTTTTGAGGTGTGGAGGAAAAACAAAGCAAAAGTCTTGCAGGAAAGTCACATAGTTTAGATGCATGGAATAAAGGTTATAGCACAGACAAGAACATTTATTGCAAGCAGTTTCTGCAGGGTAATGAGGCTTTACTATGACTCAGTTAGGCTGGGTCACAATCAGTGACTTCACTGGTCCTTTTTTTCTCTCTGTCATAGTCAAAAACCCACCTCAGCTCTTGACAGCATGTGCTTCCTGAAGAGCAGTTGTCAAGATGGGCTGGCTCAACCAATAACAAGTGGGCTAGTTTTAACATCAGAACTATGTCACATTGTAAAGCCAAGGAAACAATAATATATAGAGAGATCTATAATAAAAACTATTGTGATAGTAAAAATACCTCTCACCTGGAGCAAGTTTCATATTTAAGGTTTCAAACTTAATATTATTTTTGAAAAAAGGCTCACTTTTCACAACTTAAGAAATCGGTGAATATTTATTAAAATAATTATACCTGTATTATTTAAAAGCGTTCTGATCTTCTCATCTTCTATCTCAGCAAAATTAACTAATTTATGCTAGAAAAGGTTTGACATTATATACACAAGCATTCAAACTTATGTTACTCCACTATTTATCCACACATTATGTAAAATATTAAGTCTCATGTGTTCATTTGCACCACAGTTGTGTAATAAAATATGTCAACAGTACTTTAAAAAAAATAAACTGATACAAGTTTGTAAAAATCACAACAGTCGGACAGCTGGAGCTTTGCAGCTGATTTAGGAATTCATCTGAGCTTGTCAAAATCACTTTCAGACGTCCTCTGGTTTGTATTTCAGCTGGTCATTAAACTGCCAACAGTAACTCAAAAACTACCAAAGTCTCCAAACAGGCTCTACAGTTCAGTCCCATTGCAGTTATTTAGGTTTCTCCTGGGTTCTTTTATCCATCAATTTACCTACCACATGTGCAATGTCTTTTAAACTCTCATTGAATGCTTTGCCAGGGACAGTTATGCCTTACATCTGGCCCTTTTCCATCACATAGTTCAGGACAATGTTTTAAGGCTGGTGTTTTTCTTCAATAATTTCATGGCTGAGAGTATTGCCTAAAGCTGGCACTTTATGTACTTATGAAATGAAATGTTAAGTCTTTAATCGCTGATTGAAGAGGACCATGATTTTGAAGCTCTTCCCTGTTAAAACGCAAACATGTTCAGCGTCAAACCCAGAATTCCATATTGCTTTATAATTCTCAATATAAAAGGAACGGTCTGCTGAAAAAATGAAAAGCCGCCTTGCCAGTAAACAAGGAGAGTAAGTTAGTCTGTGTTTCACCACAAACATCCCACAGTATGTTTGTCGAAGAATTGTTAGATTTTTAGTATGATATTTTCTCATTCCATATTTCTCAGTTGCACAATATGCAATCTTGACGATGTTCCAGATTGTTTACCTTGTCTGGAGTTGCTTTGCCAGTTAAAAACGAAGCGTCTGGTGAACATAGTGTGGCTAAGTTTATCAACTTGGACAACATGAATAAGCACAATCTGATGATGTAGAAAATGTGGTGAAGACGTATTTGCCCTCTTACAGATTGGCTCTGTTTTGTCTTATTTGTCATGGCTCGAATGACTCAGATTGTCACACAAATTTTAACATCAGACAAAGATAACCAGAGTAAACACAAAAAGCAGTTTACAACTCACAATTTAATTTTTCAAGGAAGGAAGAGCTTTTCAAAGCAACTTAGCCCCCCTTGTTAAAGCATGGATTAACTGTGTTTACCATTGTCACTAGCCACATCAAGGCCAGATTTCTGGTTGACATTTAGACTTAAGAAATCACTCATTTAACAACTGTCTGACAACACAAATAAGGCAAAAAAATCTATCAAAAATCATTGCAGTCTGGAACAGTCTGGAAATGGTTACAAAGCCATTTGTAAGGCTTTGGTACTCCAAACACAGTGAGAGCCAATTTACACAAATGGAGAAAACACAGAACAGTGGTGTGCATTCCTAGGAGTGGCCAACCTATCAAAATGACTCCAAGAGTGCATCGGCAACTCATCAAGGTCACAATAGACCCAGAACATATAAAGCACTAAAAGCTTAGTTGCCTCAATTAAGTTCAGTGCTCATGATTCATCAATAAAACAAAACAGCACAAGAGCTGTCTTAAATTTCTGAAAGAAAACATTTTTATGATCCCCAAGAGTTTTTGGTAATGTATTTTGTGGACTGATGAGTCAAAGTGGAACGTTTTGAAAGGTGTTCATCCCATCTGGCCAAAGTGTGTGATGGTCTGGGACTATTTTGTTGTTTCAAGACCTAGATGACTTGAAGTCATTAATGGAACAATGAGTCTTTTCCTTTTTTGAAAATCTTGAGGGAGAAAATTTGCCCATCAGATTGAGGTATTACATTCAAGCACTTGGGTTATGCAGGAGGAAAATGATGTTAAGCACAAGTCATTTTCTAAATGTCTCCAAATGCACAAAAGTAAGATTTTGGAGTTGTCTATTCAAAGTCTGGAGTTCAATCCAAACCTAGTTGATATGCTGTGGTATGACCCTGAACAGACCACCAGACTGCTGAAGTATAGCAGCTCTGCAAAGCAGAATGAGTCAAAATTCCTAACACAGCAATGTTCTTGACTTTTTGACAGTTATCGCAAACATTTTTTAGGGTTTGGGAGTAGCTACTTTTTCCACCTTTTTTCCTTAACGGATGCCATCATGTTTCAAAAAGCAAAATTTTTCTATTTATTCACTTTATCTTTGTCTAAAATTAAGATTTGTTTGATTACCTGAAACGTTTACGTGTCACAAAAAAGGGGACAAATATTTTTATATAGCACTGTGTAATATTCCACCTCTACTACTTACAAGCTAGGACTTTACAGCTTAGCGGAAATTATCTTTTATAGATTTTCAATATATAACATTATTTATTCTTATTTATTTGGTCTTACTTCTTTTTCTTCTCAAACATACATATTGAAAGCACAGAGAGTAGGCATGTGAGAATTGGAAGAAAACTTTTTTGAGTGAAAGCCACAGGCCTGGCAGCAGCTGCCCAGTGCTCCCTGTCATGGGGACAGAGGTGTTATGTAAACTGGCTTTTATTCGGAAAATGAGGTCGGTCCCGTAGTTATGAGCAGAATGCCTCTCATGGCTGTGCTTTGGCAGGAGTTCAAGATGTCTTCCACTTGCACTTGCGCTTTGGTTTTTGCTCAGAGGCCTGAGTCCCTCAGCAGCTGGATACAGCTCTGATTTAAGTGATCAGAGCAATGGCATCTACTTGCTCCCTGTAGGAAGATTAATTCAGAGAATGCCACCATAGTGAGGGTGTGTGGGGGTGGGTTCTGTTGTCGTTCATGTTTTTTTGTGTCGTGAAGAGAGAGTGGGCTCTTGGGTATTATTCCTGCTCTTCCTCAAATGTTCAGGCTCTCATTCGTATCCTTCTGAGTAAAAAGCATGTATTATTTATGCATTTCTTAGAAAAGAACAAAGGAAATTCTTGTGGCATTGATTATCGGTCACTAGAACTGACAATTTGACCCATCATTTTCTTCAAGTATTTTGCGTTTTTAAATGTAGAGATATGTTTGAATTAGTACATTTAACATCTAGAGTACATAAACCAGCATTTTTTTAACATAAACAAAAACTGCATTATTTTATATTCTTCTTTATGTGGCTTGATTCTACATTACTTCAATGTCATGTTTCCTTCCAAACTACAAGGAAGCATGTTTAAATGTGCAGGACAACATGATTAGGGCAGCTGATTTATATTACTGAGGCCAAAAAAACTCATGTGAATTACTAATAAATAGTTATAAGTCCTGAACAATATGCCACTCCTACTCCCTTTGAGATTTCAGATTGTGATAAATTATAAATACAACAGCTTCTTATTATATTACTGTGTTTTTTATCAGGATAGCACATAGTGACTGCCAACAAACATTTAAGTGAATATAAATATGATAAGTATATTTTAAACCTTTATATATGTGTAAAAAATGACACAAAACTATCTAGCCTTCCAACAAAATGCTCTACTTCTCATAAAAATAAGGCAAAACAAAAAGGTTGAGTGATTTGTAATGAGACAAAAGGATTAATTCTAGGTCCTATTCTGTTCTTTGTTGATGTTCTTCATCCAACTCTACTCTTCTCCCAGCAGTCACGTAAGTCTTGCAGGTTGTCATTCTGAAATTATATTTTGTATGGCTCAGAAATTCCTCCCTTCTGTTGATGGAGCTACATTTCAGTGTTTTTAATTATTTGAGAATCTCTCCTTTTGGCTCAAAGCAGCTAAATATGTCAGACTTGAGCATAATTAAAAATAACCTTGTTTAATTTTCTCCAAAGGTTAAGGTCATATTTGTTAACGCGTCTGGGACATCAGCCATACGTGTTATTACATTTGCAAGTGATACTGCATTAGTTATTCTAATAATCCTTTGTAAGTAAGCTGAGGCATATTTTTCTCAACTCTTTACAAAGCTCTTCAGGAAAATGACAAACACTTTTCATTCAATCCCAATTCTTACATGGGGTTTTAGATTTTCCTTTGTCTGGAACTTATTCACAAGTAAATACATTTTTGCTGCACGCTGCTCAACCTTTTTGTTATCTGCTTAAAGTGTTGCTCTCTCTCTGTATCACTTGGCATATTAATTACTTTTAAATAGCTGCTTTTGCATTTCCTCTGAGCTGTTGTTCTAACCACTTAACTGTCTCCCTTACATGTAAGTAAATGGGTCCATGGAAACACAAGTTTCATCAAGGCAGTTAAAAAGTAAAAATAATAATTATAATAATGATGCTGAAAATAGATAACTCTGAGGCTTCTTAACTCAGTAAAAGAGTCTATGCTGAAGAGTGTTGTTGATTGGAAATGGCATTTTTGAGTTTTCAACTAAGCGGTCCCTGGTCAAGGGTGATAAAGCTGAAAATCATCTGATTAAAATTACTAGACAATTTCTCAGGGCATCTCTAGTTCCTTCAATAGTATTATCAGACTTTATGTGTTTAAAGGACAATGTTTGCAGCGAATTGGAGCAAAAATGGACAGATAGTTCAGTATATAAATTAAAAATGTTTGTTGAATAACCGAGGATGGATGTTATTTTATTATCTCCCCTGCCCCCCCGGTGTTACTCAGGTAAACCTATATGATTTAGCTATGGCTGAAGCTCTGTTAGCATTTATCTGAATTGTATCTGCGGCCATATGTTATCCAAGCTCCTGTGATACTTCCTCACAACTCATGTGGTGTAAACTTCAGCAACAGTCTGTCCTCTTTAGACAAATGGTCACCACGGTCTCCCCTAGCAGTGTAAGGACACTGAGACCCCAAAGGGCCTCTTCACACTAGATGCAAATCACACTTGAAGTGTGAGTTGCCAACATGTGTGCTTTTCCTTCAGTCCTGGTAATAAACATAATGACTTACCATTACAGCCCACCATGACAAACCTCAGTGGCTGTTCTCACAAAACATGTTTGTTTGCCAGTGTTTACCTCTGACAAAGCTTTGATGCCTTTTTTAAAAAAAATTGGCTGGTTGTCATGCTGGGATAATTCGCAGCATCTAAAAGATGTAATGTAGAGGGCATTATTAGAATAAGATAGTACTAATTCAAGGTATGTGTGTGGGTTCAAACGATGGATGGGAGATGTCGGTAAAAACAAAAAGTACAATTTTTGCCTTTTATCTTGCCATGCATTATCGTTGGATTGAATTGTGTTTTCAAATTTTGTGATTTTATGTTCTCCTATGAAACCAAAATTGAAAAAAATGGATTGTCCAAACAGCAAACACAAAAATCCCAACCAACCTGCCTGTTTTGAGGTTTGAGGGTCAATCAAAAATGAAAAGTGATTGTCATAATAAACCAGAATTGTTATGATTTTAATGATAAATTGTATCATAATTATCTTCTGTTGGAGATATGAAAAGAAAATGCACACAATCACTGAAGCAACATTTACTCCATTTTATGAGGAAATGGATGGGTGACAATTTTTATAGTGATGTGTAATTTGTGGCTAATATTCAGAACATCTCTGCTTGAGGCTATCAATCCTTGCACTAAAGACCTGCAATTAAATGCCTTAACCGGATTACTGGTTTGTTCTTTTATACACTGTCTAGTGCTTCTACTGTTCCAGAGGTTATAATAGCCTTGAAGTAGCTGAAAATATTGTAAATATTTAAATGAATCTGTATATTGAAAGCAGTGCAGATGTTAAAAGAATCATATTGTTTTTGCTCTTGCTGTAAATAACATAAACAAACTTAAAGGTAGGGCTTTAAGTATCCATTGATTTGTCTTTAATGCCATCCATAATAAATGTTGTCAACACAGAGTAGGTACCTTTAGATTGAGTTTGACAATTGCATTGTCTGTGGGGTGAATTGCTTTCTAAATATGCTTGTTAAACTTTTATTTGGATTCTAAAATGAGCCCCTCAGAGATATTAAAGCAAAATGGGTTCAATGATTAAAGCAACACTACAATAGCCAACATTTAATTGCAGTTTATCCAGATACAGAAGCTGGGAGCTCCTATAGTGGCATGTAGCTTCTATCTCACATTGAGAACAGCTCTACCTTAAATCTGCGGCTCAAGATGTGTTAGTTCTTGGTCTGGACACATGCAACTGAATTTATTAACGGTCTTGGTAGCTCTCTCTTTGATACTCAGCCTTCTGCTGATTTTGCTATAGTTCCAGGGATTATGTGGCCTAGACGTAGCTTTAGATATTTCCTGTGTGAGTGGAAAGAGCATAGATCTACATTTTTCCATTAGCTTTCTTTAGTGTGTGTTTAACCAGCTCTCACCAGAAATGGCACAATTTTGTATTTCTATTTCTTTTATATTCTTCCTGCTGTTTGCCTCTTGTGGCTTTCTAATCCATTTTCACCAGCACAGTCACACTTCAGCATTTGTCAGGAGAGAAGGCTTCACATGTCACCTCTGTGATCCTCATCACTTTATAGAGAACGTTCTGACGTGGTTGTGACTATTTGCTATGACTGGCAGGCGCTTTAGAAGGGTCCCTGTCACGCCACTCAGGGTTGTTGTGTTTGCATGTGGCAGGTTTTCACAGCACAGTCTTGAGAATGGCACTGAATCTGGAAGGCAGCAGGAGACAGTGACAGGGGAGTGAGGGCACTTCCCCTGAAAGGAAATCAAAGTTAAAAGAATGATAAACGTGTTGTTTCCTGCCAGCTGGTTTGTGTTCTGGACAGAAATCCCACTCTTCCTCTCAATTTTTGCTGAGACAACAATCGCACCACTTCCTGTTTTGTTAACCGTGACACTGAAAACCCCGTTTCTGGGAGGCGCCGTGCTGTTACAGCAACTGAAGTCAAGTAAAGTTACAATTGGATGTGGAAAATGTTGACGGCTGATTTAAAACCGCAACTGTTGTTAAAGGACAAAAAAATGGGCATCTACTAAATAAGGTCTAGTTGACCATCAAAAAAGAAAAGGCTATAATTTACAAAGATAGGAGTACGAGATACATTTAATGCTCAGTCTCTCCCCTCACAGAGCAGATGGCTTTAATTACATAGTGATGCACTCCTGCCAGGTCCAGCAGATTTGAGGAACTGTGATGCCTCCTTTCATGCCAGGTTGCAGTGTTGCTCGCTTCTCAATCTAAAACTGACTTTCTGCAAAAAAAAACAAAAAACATAGCTGGTACAGAAGTGACAAAAACATAGAAACATATTCTATTCTTAATCTACAAACATATCAGGATGGTACCTTTAAATCGATGGGCCATGTGGATTTTTTCAGTGCACTGCTACAGATTGCAAAAGACACTGGAATGATTCATAGAGTAGCAGATTTTTTTCCCAAGCAGTGAAGTTTAAAATTTATCGCCTTAAACAATTATTACATGTATTTTAAACATTAAATTATTACTCCTTGTAATAATTTATGACATTTATATCAGGATCAAAAAAACAAAACACAGCGCTTACACATTACTGTGGACAACCAGTATAAAATGTTCATGATATGATTACTATAGGTAAAAATAGTTTGGAATCCTGGTACATACAAAGATTCAATGCAAAAATGTATAAAGTGATCTAATGGTTATTACTTTAAACACAAAAGACACCTGGATAAGAGTGAAAAAGAATGTGGAATGCCTTAAGTTTCTACATGACTATTGACTTGTCCTTCAGACAACTGTTCACCAGCACCAGGGCATAGCAACAGGTGGTGGAGGGGCAGTGCTAAAGTACTCTATATGCCATACAGGTAGGCAAAGTTTTAGCAATTCTCATTTTCTGTGGGCTCCCTATAAGAAAGACTTTAAGCAGAAGCACACAGTAGGAAATGAAGGATAAATTACACTTTCTGTTATATTCCAGGCCACTTTTTCTAATGTGAGTTGGGCAGCGGTCCCTTTTGTTTTATTTTCTTCTTCTGGGTAAAATTAACCGCCTGCTTTCAGTTAATTGTAAGCATTCCTCACAATCTACGTGTCCTGAACAACACTAGTCTTTGACAATGCCACGATTTCAGCTCTTATTTACATAAATATGCATGGATTTTGGTGGAATTCTTTCCATCCAAATGCATGCATGATTCTGCATTTAAATGTGGAGGAACTGGGTCAGCACATAGGGTATTTGCTTGGTACCACAGTTTTAAGAAACAGATTTATGTATGTTTTAATTTTGCGAATTAAATGGCGTTCAGCATGAGGCATATTGTTTTGTGGGTTTATCTATGGCATTGCTTTGGGATGCTCAGATGCTTCTGGTCAGGTTTTTTTAAATATAAATAGATTGTACACATTTTACCTCCTGACAAATCAATTTCTAAACCTTAGAATAATGACATTATGTGAGACTGCTTCATTAGCCTTGTTTGTGTATAGTGTGTTATGTAAAACTTTACTAAAGAATAATTTTTTTCATTCACACCGTTAAGCCAACTCTGTAAAACTGAAGCTGGTATAAATACAAAGCAAATAAACAGCAGCGTGTTTTGGGGCGTTCACATTACCTTATGTAATTTGTTGATTTCAGCATGAAGCAACCCAGGTCAGCTCTCATTTTAGTATTCCAGCATTTTCTTTAGTTAAAAACAACACAAAAGCACCTTAAAAGTCTACTTTCATGTTCCTGCTGGAAACAATTTTATTTTACTTACGACCTGCGGTGGAGAATATATGGTGACAACAGCTCTTATTGTGAAGCAATAACATTTCAGCCTGGGGTTTTAACACTGCTACAGTGTAACAGAGGTCATTATGGGATGAGGTTGACTTGAACTTGAACTCACATAGGACGAGTTACTTTTTACTGAAGGTGTTGGGTAGGCTGGGAGTTCAAAGGTCACAGTTTCACTATTTCTCACTAGAGTTTGATTTATTTGTCAGTTACAGAAGAATGAAACTTTATGGGATTATTCTATTTATCTATGTTTTCTTATTTATGCAGTGAATTACATTAATATTTTAAGTTAACTTTTATTGCTTCATCTATTCGTTTGTGAATAATGGTAAGCTAAAGTAGGAAAAAAGTTAGAAAATGTGCTTCTCCACTTCAAATTCTGGATAAGTGTGAGATAGGTGGGATTTCTGAATGATCCAAACACTGAACAAGGGATTTCCCTTATTATCCCAACTGGTTTACTGAAACTTGTTTAAACTAATGAGCTACTGCAGCACCTTTGATTTTTGTCAAATGGAGACAACAGCTTCCTTTGCGATGAGAGCCTGGACTGAAATACGGAGAAGAAGACGAGACGAGCCTGAAGCTGCGAGCGTTGGCTCCCTGGACAGGAGCTGGTGTCAAGAGATCAGGGACTGACACTGCTGGCTTTGTGTTGCACTTGAATGGGCACCTCAGGGAGAGGCTGTGGTTATGAATGGCCACCACTGGGGAAAGACCTAGTGGTGGGAATGGAGTCTGGTAATTAAGGCAGTCATTGTGTGTGTGTAGGATAAGCTAGACCGAGAGGTCAGGAAGGCAGGGCTGTATTGTTCCCCCAGCAGGGCCCTCTCAGCATTGCAGTGGTGTGCCAGACTTAAGTATGTTTGGGCAGAGGTTTTACATCCTAGCAGGGAAAGAAACAAGAATTTCAACAACAAACGTCTCTGTTTTGGTCCTGTATTGTCTTCTGCTCTATATGTAGGAGACTGAGGCTTCTTCTGTAGTTTGATTTTGTTGCACATTTTCCCACTCTGTGTTGACATCCACCTTTTTACGGTTACAAAGAAACTTTACTCCTTTTACATGTCATTGCTGTTTAAATAATACCCCATTATACTTGTTTCATTTTTAAAAAATCTGAAATAATAAGTTAGCTGTTTAGGGAGCTCTTGCTTGTTGTAGAGGTTTCCCTGGACCCAACATCTCTGAATCAAATGCTGTAAATAGATTCTTAGCAGGATCTCTCTGAGACCGTCAAGGAGATCATTCTTGTCTCTGTTGGTTTGTCTGCTGGAAATATTTACGTATTTCCATTTTGTTATGGTATGTAATTTGACTTGGTTACTTTTGCTTCTCTTGGTTTCCTTAATATATTGTATCCCTCGAATTTTGACGGCTGTTTTCCATTTGTGCTTTACTTAAATTTACTTTCAGTCCAGTGTGGCACCTGGACTCAAAGTAATATCTGTCTGCTAAAAGTGTGCAAGATCCTGTCTCTTTGGGACAGAATGCAAAATTAGGGTCACCAATGAATAGGCTTGGACCAGTTTTCCTTTTAAGAGCCAAAGGATAGAAAAGCAGCATTTAAAATGTTATTTGTCAGGCTCACTGCTATAGGCTGTTGCTAATTATTTTTATTAGTTGAAAGGTGAGGATACACTGTGTGCATGTGTGTGTGAGAGAAAGAGAACTCCCTGTAAAACACGGTTTTACTACTATTTTAAAATAAAGACAATTGGATTACAGAGTTCTTATAAGCTGTCTCTTGCAGTTTATGTTAGCAATTTGTGCAGCTAGCACAAATGAAACAGCAATCTCCCTGTTTATTCTTTAGATAATGTTGATCGTTATCTTGACTTAGAGACTTCGAAACATTTTAAAAGGAGAACATGGGGTAACTTTGCTGTCTCTCTTAAATGCCATTAAAAATAGCTAAGCTTGTTGTTCTTTAGTGTTGCTGTCTATGGAACCCAGTAGCACTTGCATATAATGCGTTCCCTGATCAGGAAATCAATTGATTTTTTTAATTTCCAACATGTATAAGGTAGAATAAATGGATATGCTCAATCTCATCACTGATTTTAAAATCAAGTTGCTGAAGTAAAACAATCTACAGTTAATGTTTTTGCTCTAAATACATAAAAGGTATGAATACAGTTTCTTAGTAATACTTTAGTTATTTGTTTTTTTCTGTTTGTTCTGTAACCATGTTCTTTCACCCAACTGATTACAGGGCTTTTTGTGGCATTGCTTACTCGCTGCTATTATAAAGAAAATAAAAAAGGCAATTTGTGTCTAAATAAACGATATGTGTTTTATTGAGACACTTTCTCTGTCTCCTCTTCCTCTGTCTGCACTTCCCTTTTGAGACGTTCCTGGCAGGGAAAAGAGTTGGTGGGGGGAGGTGCTCCATGGGAATGTTTTCCAAGTTTGACCCCTGATCTTCCTTCCAGTTGCAGCGAAGGCGTCTGTCTCTTCCCAAGCACTCACTCTGTCAGGTTACCAAAGACCGGAGCCCGAGAGCAAGCCGAGGCCCTTCTGCAAACAGATAAGGCTTATCGCGGATGCAGGGGATCTGTATTATCAGCTGTGTTTTCTGTTTCATTGTGTCACATCAGGCAGAGGACCATCATCACTGCAAATAACTCCAACTGTCAAGATGTTTTATTTTTGAGGAGTTAAACAGAGAAGGCGCTTGTGCTGGGCTTGCCATTGAGAAACCATATAGGGCCATAGGTCCAATATAGAATTCAGTATGAGTGACACTCAGATTAGCAACACACATGCACAGCGTATCCGGTAAAGTAACTGTCAGAAAGGTGACACTCAGACACACTCACACACATAAGAATTACTGCAGATCTCCTGCAAGTTACATTTAAACCAGACAGCAAAAACACTCACTTCCTGTGACAATGTTTTGTGCACCTCTGTATGTCCCAGCGTGTGCACCCAACCTGGCCTTGTCATTCACTGGACTGGAAACATAACCCTGCAGCGCAGGAGCACAGCTTGCTGGGACTAGCTGAACTGTGGCTCAGTCCAAGGCCGAGAGAGGGCAAAGGGGAAACTCGTACCCACATCTTCACTTTGCATTGGCCCTCAACACCAAGTAAATGCGTTATGTGTGGGAGAAGGACAAGCGTATCCTACAACGACTTCTGTGTCAAGCTGGTGCGTGTTGATTCTGTGCTGGTCTGTGTTTGTGTTCTTGATGAATATGGTGGGAAGTACAAAAAATGATCCAGTGAAAACCATCAGGTTTTTAAAGAAGAGGGTGTCTTTGTTATGAATCTAAACACCCATACCCTCGACTCTCAGGGATATCCATCCGTGATCCAAGAACATGACACTGAGATCCGTGGCCGATTAGGGAAGCTGGGTTGTGGAAATCTAGGAATCTGGGAATTTGCTTTTGGCGAAACTATTCTGACCTGATGATATGCCTTTGCAGCTGTCTTGGACAGCAGCAGCAGTGATGTGTTACTGAAGAGAAAAACACAGATTTATATGGTGTGCATGGTGTTTTTGCATTGTATAGCAGGTCTGGAGTTTACATTAACAGCTGTCCTTTGGGGGCTGGGGAATCTTGTAAGCTGCGGTATTACTGTAAATTAAAATCAAATAAGTGTATTTCCTGTAGCAGCACTAAAATCACCTGCTTGCAGCAAATTCATTATTAAAAAAAAAATAACAACCTCCACCTCCAGTTTATAAAAACAAGCTAAAATTACAGGTCATGACATTTCATTTGTGAGGAATAAAGTTAATAAAAGGGACTTAATGAAGATTTGGTTTAATCTACATCAACAGATCATCATATTGGACGTTAGCTTCCAGAGCTTTGTTTCGCTGAGCTTTGTTTAAAAGCTGCATTGGTCCTTGCAACTCAAAAGATGTATTGCTCTTTTCCCTGTATTTTACTGTTTTGTCATGTTACATCCAGAAACCCTGGTGTGTTTTACTGGGAAAAACCAACAAACCAACACAAAGTAGAACAACATTGTGGTTTTTGGGTGTTCTTAAAATGTTTTACAAATAAAAATCTGAAAACAGCAGTGTGCATTTGTTCCCAGTTGTCTTTTCTCTAACACAACTAAATCGAATAAAGAGCAACCAAGTGCCTCAAGAAGTGTCCTAATAACTAAATAGACACCGCCTCTGCGTAATTTAATTTCAGTATAAATCCAACTGTTCTGTGAAGGCCTCAGAGGTTTGTTAGAAAACATACGTAAGTGAACAAACAAAATCGTAAAGACCAAGCAACAGCCGTCTGGTGTCTTTAAGGTTTTATAACCTTGAAGCAGGTTTAAGGTTATAAAACCATTTGACAAACACTGAAGCTCTTTGGCATACTGTTCAGCCCGTCATATGAACAGTCATAGAGTATGGCACAACAACAAAACTCCCAAAACATGGCCATGCACCTAAGCTTACAGGGAAAGCATTAATCAGAGAAGCAGCCAAAAGGTCCATGCTACCTGCAGGAAATGCATAGATCCAAAGCTCAAATGAGACAATCTGTTGACAGAAAAAATACTAATACATTCCACAAAACTGGCCTTTGTACTGTAGAAGAGTAACAATAGCAAAGTCTTGTGTAGCATTCAAAGAACCCATAAAAGCCAGGTTAAGGCGGTTCTACAAAGTATTGGCCTGTAAGCATGCCGCTGTTTTTAAATATTTATTTTTGAAACGCATAAAAAGAATGTGTTGTTCCCTTCCGTTTTATCATCACAAGTGTTGGTCTGTCACCTAAAACCCTACAAAATACATTTAAATTTAATGTGATGTGATAAAATGTGTAAAGGCTTTTGATATATTTACAAGAACTTGCAATTATTGTCTTTTCTTGGGGTATTTTCATGCAACAAATGAAACTTCTCTATTGGTATGGATGCCATTAGAAAGATAAACAACATAAAATTGTCATGTATTTTTAAGCAATAGTTCCCAATGTATCCGGATAACTGGAAGCAGTGAGATGTTTTCGTCTTTGCTACAGCTTGTCTTGATTTATCTGTTTTTCTGGGTGATATATCTGCATGTCAAAGGACAGACTAAACAGTAATGATTCTCTCATTACTGTTACATAATCTCACTGCAGTCTGAAAAAAACCCCTAAAAAGAGATCCTAATTCAGGTTTAAGATTGTGTATGTACTGTGGTCTAGGATAAGTCTCCTGCAGTGTAAACGCACCAGGCAGGACTTTGATGTGCAGATTCTCACTGCAAGCTTCTGCCAGTCAGGACCATTTACTAGAAGAAACTCTTTTGCCATTTCCATCGCTCTGAAAATGGACTTTCGGCAATGGCTAACATAATCGTCCTCCCCTTCACGTCACAGTGAGATAAAAGACACATCTATGAAAACATGTGATCACAGAGGTTAAACCCAGAAGCACATTAAGGAGACCCTGAATGCCACTGCTCACATAAAAGTAATCAATCATATGCAGACTTAGCCGCTGGATTTTCACCGATCTGTTTAGACACATCCATTTGGGTTTTGGAGGCTTTTAGGAAATGTTGCTCGGTAAGACTGCAGTTTTGAAATAGCTGTGGATTTGATTACATACCAAAATTGTTTGTTTTTGTCCACATACCACATTTATCACTTTTTTAAAAATCCCAATGCACCAATTCGGTTCAATCAAAATGGTACCTGACAGAAATTACAAATAAAAATCACCTCATTTTGCATTTTAAGATCTGAGAACAGGTGGGTTCTTCTGCCTTTTTTAGAGTAATAAATGGCAACATATATAAGAATAGCTAGAATAAAGCGCTTTTAGAATATGAAACCAGTTTTTTAAGAATAGCCCACAGTGACCCACATGAGTTCAGAGCAGGTGCAGAGGAGAGCTCTCTGAGTAGATGACAACCATGATGAAAAACTTAGAGGGGAAGTTGTATTTAGTGAGAGGTCATTCCATCTGATGACTAATATTAGAAATATAATGAGTGTCTGCCTGCTTGCGTATTTATATCATATTCTGGCTTCTTTATTATTAGAGCCTGAACATTTACAGGCAGCATATGTGAATGTTTCTGTCATCTTTTCAAACCATGTATGCTCACCTTGCTGAACATTATAACTAGGCTATTTAGTGGGACTAAACTATAATGGACATTTATAGGGTTGATTATATTCCTTGCTTTTGAAAGGATAAAAAATTATATTCCTGTAAGTATGTATAATATCTTCAGCGTAAACATATAAGCTGAAGGTTTACCATGTTGGTATTCATCGAAAGGATATGATGCTTGGTGCAAATTTACACATGTATTTTAGTCTAGAAGAAAATCAAACATTTTTCGTAGATGTGCAGATTCTCACTGCGAGCTTCTGCCAGTCAACAGACTGGTAGCAAACTACCAGTGAAGTTTGCTGCTGCAAATCCTTTCACTTTGTGTGAAACATCCCATTTCAGGTGATATCTCTTTAAAGATGCTTTATATTAAAGAGACACTGGGAAGTTTTAATTGTTAGCTATGATTGCTCAAATCTGACATATGAGAGAACTAGTCTTTCTCTTCTTAGGCTTTATGACCTTTTTAACGCAACTAAAATATATGAAATATGAACGAATCATTGGTTATAGTTTTATTGCTGAAGATTTTTACTTACATTTACATAACAGCCACCTTGATAAAGGTTCAGGGTAGCATAATGAAAAGATGCTCTTTTTCTTATTTTTGTTGACATGTACATATCCAGCAAACAGTAATTGTTGCACGAAATATATACATAATGTATGCCAATGCAAGATCAGCCAGTCAATTTATTGATTCTTGGCCATGTTCTAATTTGTTTTATGTTTTGGTAGTTTATTAGTTTGTGCTATTTTTTCATTTTTACTTTGAAGTTTTATTGAGTGTTACTAGCTTAGTGAGTTTGTTGCTTAAAGTATTTTAACTGGAAGGTTGAATTATTTGGTTATAGATAAACATATTTTGGAGAGAAGCTGTTCGTGTTTATGTACTATGTGTGTAGACCTTTCTGTTCAGATATGTTAGTGATGAACTTAAATCTTTCACCTGTTGTTATTTAATACCTTAAGCCATTCCAGACAGTTATTCATGGGCCTTAAGTGAGATTTACTTAAGGCCCATGAATAGAAGAAACTGTTTTGCCATTTCCATCGCTCTGAAAATGGACTTTCGGCAATGGCTAACATAATCGCCCTCCCCTTCAAACAACTGAGGTAAGATTAAAGATAACCAGAGACTGTTATTTGTCTATGTGGAGCATCTTGACTGTCTTTTATGCTGAAACATAAAGTTAAATCTGCCAAAACGTTCCATCACCTTAGCTAAAACACTCTTAGATTTACAATTGATTTCCAAAGGGCTATATAATTTTGTTCAGTCAGTTTTGAAAAGTTTTTAGTAAAAGTGCATTTTACTCACCGGGATCTTTGAACTTCCGCTAGGCTAATGTTAGCATGTGTCCTCTCTGACTTGTCAATAATTTGGCACTTAGCTTGTTTTGTTAGAGTTGTCAGTTAGTTGAATAAGGATGAAAACTACGAGTTGTTCTCCTATTTTATAAACTGTTGTCTTGAAACTCATAAATATTAGCATCTAGTCTCAAAGCTGCATTTTCTGACGTGGCTGCTGGGTCAGCTTCAAATGAGCATGCCCTAAAAATAAGCTGAGTGGGTTGACTTGCCCTCTAGTGCAAAAGGTCCCCTAACATAACGACTGGTTCCGTTGTCTCTGGTGAGATTTATTAGACACATTTAAAAGACAATTATAGGTAAGGCTACATTGTTGAATTATCGTCATTTGCTATTATTTCATTTTATGAGTTTGATAGAAAACTGTGATGTATTATGACTTCTATGCTTTGTGAGCTTGAGCAGACTTGGAGCCCCACTCCATGTTCTGTGTCTGCAAAATAACTTGCAGGCTTTGTTATGTGTGCTTGGTGGTGCAGCTATTACTAAGTGTTTGAGGTGGTGTGCAGCAAATTATGTGTGATTCTATAGTTTATATTTAGAGACAGTTAAGGAAGATAAGACTGCTTATCTCGGCTTTGTGGTGAAGTCTATGCACAGCGCACACAAGCATCAAAGTGGTTCAGTCTCTATGAGCAACATGTTGAAAATTTAGGCTGAAGCAAAAGCAACCAAACCAAACCACCTGATTAATAGATATGGAGTTACTAAATCTCTGGAAATATTTCCTGATATCTTAGAAAAGAATCAGACTTGATTGATCCTTTGATCCTTTTGATGTTTCACAGAGGAGAACAAGTTCTCAGGTTCAACCTCTTGTCCAAGTTTCTGCCCCTGCAGCATTCATCACAGAGCCAGGGCTAGCACGCTAACTGAAACCACATTAAAGCAATTAGAAGCCTTATCAGAAATACCACGCTTAATGAGCAAACCAAACAAAAACCCAATGCAAAAGGCTGAAAGCTAACATTGTGAAGTGAACCCTGTCCTCGCTATCTGTCAGCCTATCTGTTTCTGAACTTCAGCCAAACTCAATACAAACTCTGAGATGAGGACACAAGACCAGACACAGGCGCACTTTTCCCACTCACGGGCACATGGATATGCAATACACACAAGTTGAGTGCCGTTTTGGCATTCCTGGACTGCTCTCTGAGTGATGTCCTGGGGGATGTGGAGAGTCAGAGCGTGGCCTGAGCTCCTTCGCTGCTCCTTTGTTTACTCTGATGGTTTCCAGATGCGAGCCGGTGACTGGAGCTCAGCGGAACACTGGGGAGCGGCCCAGCAGTTCAGAGGCAACTTGGACTGAGGCAGCTCTATCGTGAACGCTTGAAAAACAAACCGAGGCTCATTTAATGACTCTGCAATTGTTTCCAAAGGGTGAGAGGGTTTTGTGGGGGGATTCTGTATATGGTTTGATTTGTCCTCATTAACACCAGCATCACGTGCAACTGCCAATGACGTCATGGGCGATTAAAGGTAATTATTAGTTGCAAAATGTAGACCTGGATTAATTTCATCTGACTGCAATTAACATACTTGTTTTCCAATCTGATTGCATGTTTCTTTTAAAAAAAATACTAGCCAAGCCTTTGTTTTGAAGCTGATTGCAAAGGAAAATTCTGCACCCTATAATTTACCCCAACTTGTTTTTCCTGTTACTTTAAGTATATTGTCTGTCTACTCTGTGCACCCTCCTTCAGATGAGATTATTTTCACGAACAGAGGTACATTGTGCTTGATTCAGGCCAAACGTATCCCTCAATCGGCGCACCTGTTCCTCCCATCACTCTCAGCCTCGGCCACTTTTCCTTACAGGCATTATAAAGAGACAGCTGCACCAGCAAAGGAGCTGACCAGAGGGAGGGAAGGAGGTGAGAAAGACTTCAGGGAAGAAGAGAGAGGGGGGGGAGAGAGAGAGACGAATGACCAGAAAACAGTGGCTGTATTTAGAGCTTGCAGTGCATGGTGGGATTGATAAACAGTTCCCATAATGCACCTGGCTGAGGTTCTGGCATGGAGCTGCAGCTGTTTACCCCAGTGGCGGAAACGAGCAATAAAAAATGCTTGTCCTGTGCGCACTGGGACACAGCTGAGGTGGTGACAGTGCCATTCTTTTGAGGTGCTTGAATTTGCGACCATCTGCATGCCCCCACTTGGTCCAGAGTTCTGGCCGACAGGCACCCTCAGATCTTTTTTTCTGTCATCTCTGTTATGTCAGACAACACATTAAACGTGATGGTTCCACAAACTAAGTTTTCCTGTTTTCACAGTGACAGGTATACATATCTCTTCCACATGTGAGTTGCCTTCATGTGGTCAGCCGAACTATTCCCTCTGGGAAGAAAAGTTCTACAAGACTGGTTTTCCCTAAATGACCCAACAAAATGTTCTTGCTTTTAACTTTGTGGTCTGTAAAACAACCTCAGACATTCTCTTTGAATAGTTGACACAGTCTCAGTTTTCACAAAACTTTATACTGTGCGAATAGTTTAACATGTCGAACAAAATCACATCACGAAGTGGAGTTTTGTGCTGCATCGTTAACTTGACTTAAGCATTAACAAATGGAAAAAACTGACATTGTGACATTTGACAATTAATTAATTAGCTAATTAATTACAGAGGCTTAGTCGAATATACAGCAGTGTGAAGCTTAAAGTTGCCTTTTTACATCTTTTAGCTTACTTCATGTTGTCAGACAGATTCTAGTTTAGGTATTTCTATTAAATGAAGCCAAACACAGCTGTCCAAAGAATGTGGTTCACTACAGTTAATTTATAATTGAATATGTGGGAGACTTTTTCCACTTGCAGGTTGGTTTGGATTGCTTGTTGCCATTAATAAATGAAGTAATTTGAAAACAGTTGTTTGTATTTAATCAAAAATTGATCGATGTCTGAAAAAGTGTGGCTAAAAACAAAGACAGACTAAATCTCTAGAGCTCCATATTCATTCACCTGTTGGTATTAAGAAACAATGGAGTATTGGTAGTATCTAGCATAGCGGACAAGATCACCAAGTAGATAACGGAGCACAGACCAGGTGCAAAACTGGTGTGCAACTCTTGGCTGAAAAAAACTTAACATACAGGTAATGGGCTTAATATATCAACTCAGCTGCAGTTTTTCTAAGGGACTGAGCCATCTGTTCTGTCATTGATTACATGTCCAAATGTTTGCATTGAGAAACGTCACATAGGTGAGGAGATTTGGCGTGGAAACCATGAGACTGCTTCAAAACAAGGTAATGTATTATTCTCTGGTTTACTCAGAATAGCCTAGTGAGCAGATTAGCCTAAGTCTTACCTAAACTTTCCTTTAGGTCAGATGCCAACTTACCTAAAGGGAAGTCAATATGTAGTTTTACAAGACTATATAAATAAATGCAAACCGGCTGCTTTTTATATCAAATTCAGCTTCTTTTTAATTTAAGTGGTTTAAGCTACTATTTCTTTAGTGTTAACATTCTTTATCTTAAAAAAATAGTATGACATATCAGTCTCACACTTCCCTCTCAAATACCCGTAAAGCACATTTTGAAAATTAATTGTAAACTCTGGTCCTCATCCAGCCTCATTTGACACCAATTGAGTTGTTTTAGACTTTTTAAACGATGGTCTTGTAGCCATTTCCTAATCTATGCAGATCGATGCATGCCTGTCTTACTTAAAGGCATCTGCTCTAGTCTGTCTTTTTTACAAGAGTAACTAGAAATGGTTGTTTTTTTTATCAAATGCATTAGAAATAATTCTGTTATCTTTGTTATATATTGGGGTGACTTTGTACTGCAATAAAACTATATATTTACAGATTAGATCATTTTTATAGATGTCCTAGATGCTTCTTAAACGACTTTACTCAATTGTTTTACTCGCATAATGCTGAATGAGATTAGGTATTTGCACAGAACGTTCTGTAGACTTTTTCTCATACTTTTTTTGTGGTCTGACCTCGGGTCTAATATGAAGTCCTCACTGTCAAAGGTGCACGTGTCGTCCAATATATTTAGAGAAAGTATGAAATCTTGCCCGCAACCTTGAAAGCAGCAACCTCGGTGATGATTCCCGTTAGGTTTGACTTGGATGAGGGTTTTAACATTAAACCAAGGCTAGCCTGTTTAACAGAGGACTAAGGTTTCAGGTTTTGGGGAGGTGTCTACAGTCTGGGGTCTGTCCGCTGGTCATTACTCGTATTGATATACGAGATCAGCTTTGACTTCAACACCACCTTGAAGACAGTGGTCAGGGTTGCATTTTTGTCCATGGTCGGTGATAGAAATATGCTTAAAACATTCACTAAAAGAAAGCTTTTACATGGTTTTGTGGCAAAACGATGTCGAAACTGGAATTTTATGATTAAATGTCTGAACCACATGCCTTTTTTAATCAATTTCACCCTATTACCTGGGTGTCGTCTTGCCTGGAATAACTCAGACACACACATTTTGTCTAATGTAGCAATGTACATAGAAGTGGTGCTCGTGCTTCGGATTCCTAATATCACTCTATTTGTGCATGTCTGACACATGTACAGTCCCTCCTGAAGATTGCTTTTTTTCTTGCTACATTCCTTCACATAATGGGTTCAGTCCAGTGTCGTTGTGGCCAGAACTTCAGTGGTATGTTAACACTGTTTCATCCCCCCACCTCTCTGTTTCTGTTTCTGTGTCTCTGAAATGTAAGGTCTAATTGAAAGCAGAGCAGCAATTTTACGACAGCTCTCAGTGTTCTGCCCCTATGGAGGCCATCTGCTTTGGATTTGGATTTCCTCCTCCTTCTCCTTCTTCTCCTCCTCCTTTCTCTGTTTCACCTTCCTCCCCCCCTCAAATATTAAAGGCTGATTGGAAGGTCTTTCTATAGTTGCTCATTGAATTTGTCCGCTTTCCTTTTCAATCACTCTGCAGGTTTTTAAGTATGTTCATCAAATCCTAAAGAAGTTTCTCCTCCTTCTCTCCCATTTTTTGTTTCAGTGTTTCAAGTTCAGCTCTGTTTATTCTATTTAATGCAGTCTGTGAGCTCATTAATCCTGCGATACGAGCCAAGGAACGACTTGTGTACTCCTGGGGGGAGTGGGGTGAAACAGAGTAGGAGTACTGCCGGAAACTGTGCACTGAGACTTTCCAGTTGGGCCTCGAGAGTGCAGGAAAACCCGTGGATGTGGAATCTGTTCAGTTTGCGTGTGTCCACTCTAAAGGACTTTGAAGCAGTATTTGCTCGTGTCTGTGTGTGGCCACGCTCATCTTGACGCTGCCTCTGTGAGTGTGTGCATCACATATGCGTACATGCCTCAATTAACAGCTCACTGACCCAAAGTGTGAATGCATTTGTGTGCGATGCGAGGACGTGTTTCTTTTCTGAGCACTCTGTCCTCTACACACTCTCTGACCCTTATCTTACTTCAGCTCACAAGCCTTCAGCCTCGGGACTTAAACAAACACCAAGCACTGTTTAAAAAAAAAATGCAGTGACAAACTCCACTTGCTGCCTTTTGGCACAGAAGTCAGCAGCTGTTTCGCAATGTTTTCCTGGTTGACAGACAACTAAAACGCTCCAAATTGCTGAAATATGTCCATTTAGGTTTTACTCTAAGCTTTTATTGAGTAGTCGAAAAGGAAAACATTCACACAAAAAAAAAAAAAAAAAAAGACTTCCCATGCAGGCTCATCTCCCATAGCGCTGTGTGGTGTGATGACGCAGTTTGATCCCATTACTCACTGAGCGGAGTGCATTGTGTACAGTTAATAAATTCAGCTTTTCTGGAAATCAACTCTAAAACATTTACACGGAGAGTTTTAATCTGCTTTTCACCGCATAAGTAAAAACAGAATGACAAAAGTCTATATATATATAAACAGACCTATCTGTTTTCCTCTGCTCTCTCCGTTTGTGCCGGCTGTTATGACACGGCTATCCAGATGTTGTTGTGGCATCGTTTCCCACGTGTTTTGTGGGGGTCTGGTGGATTGCGCAGCACCACCCGGGCCTGCAAAGTTGGTGACTTCAGTTCCTAAACTCGCTGCTTTTGCCTGAGACCTCCATGACCGCCAGAGTGTTGCAATGGCCCCATAACAGCTGACCACAGTTTAAGTGCAATGCCGAGATTTACAACTTCAAGTGTCCAAACGAGCTCCGTGGTGATTTGCAGCTATGCAAAGCCAAATTTGCACAGGGAATGTACATAAAAGTGGATCATTTTAAAAATAAAATATAATCAAAAATGATTAACACACTTTTTTACAAGAGGATTTAACTGAACAAAATTCCTGAAACTTCATGGAGGATATTAATAGAAATTCCTAATTTAATTGCTTAGTGGATGATTTTGATTTGAACTCTGTAGTTTAGTGTTTTGGTAAATTAAGATACATTTTTTAAATACTAATATATACAATTGAAACCAGATTTTTACATACACTGAATAAAAAGACAAAACGTTTTTTTAATCACTGTCTGAAGTTCATACAAAATATTTCTTGTTTAAGCTTAGTTAAAATCACCAAAAAATATTTCTATTTACTAAAAGCCAGAAAACACAGTGAGAAAATTTTTTAGAATATTTTTAGCAACTTTTCTCAATTTCAGAAGTTTACATTCTTTGTTCAGTATCAGAAATAACTGCATTTCAAAATGTATATATAAACATAAGAAGTTTGGGTTTCTTTCCACAAACCTCTGATAAGTTAACTGACACATTTGAGTTAATTGGAGAAACTCCTGTGGATGTAATTTAAAGCCACATTTCTGTCTTGCTCGGTATGATGGTCAAAAGGAAGGTCAAAAGAATCAGCCAAGATATCAGGAAGAAAACTGTGCAGCTGCACGAGTCTGGTTCTTCCTTGTGAACAACTCATCAATGCTTTAAGGTTCTGTTCAAACAGTTTCATAGAAGTAGATACATGATGGGAATGTCCAACTGCTCAGAAGGAAAATGGATTCTGTGTCGTAGAGATTAATGTATTTTGGTTCAATATTTGCAGATTGACTTCAGAACAAATCCAAGAAACTTGTGAAGATGCTGGTTCTTCACAAGGAAGAACCAGACTCTTGCAGCTGCACAATTCTCTTCCTTATATCTTGGCTGATTCTTTTGACCTTCCCATTGTGTCAAATAAGACAGCAATGTGTTTCAGGTGTGGCCTTAAATTACATCCACAGGTGCGACTCCAATGAACTCAAGTGTGTCAATTAACATATCAGAGGTTTGTGGAAGAAAGCCCAAAAGGTTTAACCCAATTCACACATTTTAAAAAACAGTTACCCCTGATGAGTAGGTGTTTGAATTCGAGAAAAACTAAAAAAAAAAAATTCTAAATATTTTCTTGCTGTTTTCTTTCATTTAGCAAATAGAAATAACTTTAGTAATTCTAAAGTTGTGTTTGTCTGAACTTCAGATAGTCTTAAAAACATGTTTGTGTCCTTTTATTTAGTGTATGTAAATATCTGGTTTCAACTGTAATTTCATTTCATTTTTGAAGAATGAGAATGTTCTATTAATTGTTTGGGCCATTTTCAACCTTTGTGATATTATACACTTTGAGCCCTGATTAGACCAAAAACACACAGAGTAACCAAATTTTACTGGAGTAGATTATGAGTAGATTATGGAAAGAATACTGAAATCATTAGCTGTCCACGCAAGTGAATAAATTATTCTGTGTACATACAGTTCCCAATGAAAGAACTGTACATAATGAACCATGTTGTGTTCTGTGTCAAATGTCTTACCCATTAAAAGTCATGATGTGTACAACATGATCAAAGGTTTAAAAATTTAACATCCATCTTTTTCCTACAGCTTGGTCGTCCAGAGAGGTCTGAGGTAATCTGAAAGTCTTAAAGCAAAGGCAGATCGTGATGTGCAGCCAGAGGCCAAGGGCCAGATTCTGGAAACTAGCTTGGAGCAAAATAAGAAATGGTCATGAGGTGAATGAGTTCTGTTTCTGTTCTGCTCAGTCTTGTTTGCAAAATCAGAGATTTTAGCTTTCACATCAGTACAAACAGCTCTAGCTGGAATTATCTTCTACGTTTATTTCTAAAGGAATATCAAGGGTTAAGATTATACCCTCCGGGTATTAAGCTCTGTGCGCCCATACATTTCCATAGTGTTTACATCATCGTATTTAGGTTTTTACAAACAATAATGTCAGCTGGTTTATACTTGGACCATATAGTAGATGCATCATTTGCAGCAAAGTTTCCAGCAAAACGTTCTCATAGCACTGATTGCTATGACTGCATCAAGAGAGCAACACCAGGCAGAGTGAATAAGGACTGATGTGGATAAGGCCAGCAGGAGTCAGATTTTCCAGGCTGCATGCGTTCTCAGTTGAGGATGCAACACTGACAGTTGGGGCTTGAGGTCATGGTCCCATAGAGCCAGATGGAAGCCCAGCCCTGCATACTTACTCCGGACCTGCTAGTGCTGATGCAGAGTGCTGACGTCTTTTTGGAAAGCACCAGATGCTGCTGATTTAAGTTTCTATTACTCACACTCAGGCTGGGAGGAACGGCCAGGAATACAGTGCCTTGCATAAGTTTTCTTAGACCTTGAATGTCTTCGCATCTTTTACTGGTGAGCGATTGTGAAGTGGAAGGAAAACTGTACTTGGTTTCAGCGTTTTTGATAAATTTATCAAGGAAACCAAATCATCTGAAAATAAATGGCTGCAAAAATACCATTGTTTATTTGTGCACCTAAGCTGACTGGATAGAAAAGGAGATCAATGTAAAGTTTATTATTCCCAAGGGTAATTTGCTTAGAAAAATACAAATACCATTGGTAGGAATACAAATAACCACAACATTCATGATACAACCAGGAAACGAACATAGGCGTCTTTTAGGTTTGGGCATATCAGGTCAAACAACTTATGAGGCTAACACTAACAGGAACAAATTAACATTTATACCTTTTTGCATTGCACTTTATTACCATATACTGGCAGGTTGATGGCATTAACCTGTAATTGATATGGTAAAGAGAGTAGTTTCGATCAGCAAGGGGAACTTTGACCTTTCTTGAAACTAATTCAATAGAACTGACGAAGCTCTTATTCCCATTATTTTGATGCACATTTCCACAGTACTGTTTGGGCTGTGCTTATTTTTTTCACCAACAAATAAAAAAAGTAGTTTGTAGATACGCAAATCAGGTTAAGACACGTAACTAAAGACTGTAACTTTAAGCTGTGGTGCTATGAGGAATTAAATCAGGGGGATGAGTAAAAGTGCATGTTGCAGATTTTTAAAAAATATGTTAAGAATCATATATCATTGTCCTTCCCTTATCAATTGTGTGTTATAAAATTATAAAACGAAGGTTGTGGTTCTAACGTGAAAAAATGTGAAAAAGCTCAAGGAGTTCATGTTCGCAAGGCACTGCTCTGACTGTCACCTGTCTTCTTGTTCCCATCCGCCCCTCATCATCCACATCCAAGATGTCTAAAAATGATTCCCAAAATGATCTTGCATGGAGTCAGGAGTGTCAAGATAGTTTAGATATCACTTAAAGGCCAAAGAGCTTCCTGACTTTTTGGAGAGCTGCCATCAGCTGCATGCATGCTGTGCATCAAGATTTTTTTTTGTTCTCTGCCACATCTGATATCACTCCATGCAAAAAAGGCATGTTGAAAATTTTCCTTGATTCCACTTATCTGACAGAGAGCTGGAGCCAAGCAGAGATTTCAGATTGATAATGACATGCTCTAACAAACTAACAGATACATTTATATTCGGGTTTATTTTGGCAGCCTGTGATTTATGCTGTTGATGTCATCTGTGGTGTATGTTTGCGACAATCTTCTATACGGGGGAAAAAATAGTCTCTTTACCAAATGTTATTATAGTGGCTCAAAAACAGCTGCCAACATGAAGTCATGGGGCGGCGCCTTTTGACAATATCGTCCTCGGGCGAATGCTTTTTTTTTTTTTTTTCATGGCTGACTGTTCGCAATCATCTCCCTGTTGAGAATCAGAGGAATAATTTAACACAGCTGTAATGGAAGCAAACGTCATTTAGATGACCGCATATCGAGCCAAAACTGTGTGTAGGAGTGTTCTGCTTGTGATGAACTTTGATATATGAGTGTAACGAAGATGGAAACACCCAGTTGTTACCCGTGTGCTACAGAAGTGTGTTTTAAAATGTCCCTCTGCAGGAAAACAACAACTTTGGGCTGTTGCTTTTTTGTTTTGTTTTGTTTTATCATATCAAGGATCTAAAGCCGAATAAAATTCTTATTTTTCTGCTGTGATAGGCCAGACCCAAGGGGGAAGGACTGACACCCTACCAAGGGAAGAAAAGATGCTTTGGCGAGTACAAGTGCCCCAAGTGTAAGAGGAAGTGGATGAGTGGCAACTCCTGGGCCAACATGGGACAGGAATGCATCAAATGCCACATCAACGTCTATCCACACAAACAGGTACATCAGCCAACATATCGTGACTTGATCTGAGTGGGAAAATGTTGCACACGGAGTCTGGCTCATTTCAACTAAAGTTAACTGAATTCAGACTCTGGTTCAAGGATTTTCCAGATGGCCTCACTTAAGGGAAATAAAAACCACTTTATCTACACTGATGTACAAACATTGAATAAACAAATTACATTTCCTGATGCATAAATATTTATAATTAGGCAGTTAATCTGCTCAAGACTCAAAGAAAAACGCATTTATGAATGCCTCACGTAGAAATTTATGCCACTTAGGAAGTGGCATAAAGTCTTGTCATGTTCAGGAAGAAAACATGAAATCATATTAACCATAATGGGGTTTTTTTTCCAAACCACACATGCTGCAATTAACATGGTGCACAACCAGTGTTTTGCTTTCTGTCCAAAAAATGTTTCTCAGAGCTTATTTTGGTGCAGAGGCGAAGAAAGAATCCACTGTTTTCCAGCTGGAGATATATTTATCCCTAACACTTCATCTTTTAATATTTATGTTTCTCCACATTCCTGCAATTCCATTTCCAGAAATAAAATTAGGCTGACTGCTAGAGGCCCAGCTCTCTGCTAACCTTTACAAAAACTGAAGCTGAAAATAAAAGATTTCCCCCATGTGTCACAGGTGAAACAATTGAAAGTAAAGCTTCAATTTTATATTTGGTTTTCATCTAAATTCAGCTTTGTTATCCGATCCCTAAGAATATTGACCAAACTAACTACATTCTTCTTTTTCAATCAATAAGCTTTAAATTGTTATTTTGATTTGAACTGTATCTGGAAGTCATGCCAGGAATTTTCAGCTTTAACTGATTGGGTGTCAAGTTCTTTTTATGCAAACTATTTTAAAGGAACGGTGTTATTTTTTTCCAGGCACATTTTGCCATTTTATATCCTTTTGTATCTGAACTATATAACGGTTTTGGGAGCGTTGAACTGAGACGTAGTTTGTATAATGAGCTCAGCAGACTCTCAATTCCAACAGGTGTTTGCTAGTTACTGCTGCTGCTAGTCTGGAGGAGCTGTGTGTGGGAAGGGTGATCTGCTGGAGACTGCAGCACCAAGAAGGACTTTTGTGGAAATAGGTGGTGCTTTGTGAGAGCAGACGTTCAGGTATCTACTTTAGGATAGCAGCATTTGAAGTGAACAAAAAGCTCAACAACCAAATACCTAAAAAGTTGCCATTTTAAACTTTTTTTTTTTTTTTAGCATTTTAGTGATTGATGGCCTGACTGAAACACAGACATGCTCCAGATCCTAGAAAATGCATAACTTGTGTCTTCTAACAGAGTGCTGACATTTCTACATCGCATTTTCTCCCTGATAGAGTATGAGAGCTCAAAAATCTAAACTAAAACAACTTTCTGATATTTAGTCAGCAGCTGTGGCTTTTTATGTCTCCTCTGTAAAGTGTCACTGCACATTGTTTGCTTTTATGATGAGTTTTTGGTTTATTTAATGAGATTCCTGGTAATGCTATATTATAAACGTGTCCAGGAATATTTTGACAACAAACAATCATTCCTGAATTGGGATTATGCATCAGTGGCCTCACTCACCCTGATATCTGATCTAAGAACAACACCAGATCGGATCAGAACAGTCCCAACTCGAATATTTTCGCACTTCATCGAATCTTGATTTCACAGCATCCCACTGTTATATCACACAAACTAGTTTTCAATAGGACAATAGTAGCCAATTAACTTCCTCAGTCTGAATGAGTCTCTTGCTCGACTGCAGTTCAGCAGGAGAAAGAATGTCCACCATGGTTCCCTGAAACCACTACGGAAGCACCATAAAATCGCCATTAGATTTTCCAGTTTTGCTTTGGGACTTAATGTCTTTGACGCAGCAGTAGTAAAGCCCCAGATCTTGCTGGAAGAGTCATTAGTGGAAGTCTGAAGTATGTCTTTGTAATGACCCATACTAACCAGGTTTCCTTTAGTTAAAGCAGTTGGAATAAATAAGTGTTTTGAGGGGGGAAAAAACTCCAGAGAAGAAAGGAATAAATGAGAGGGAAAAATTTCCAGATGGGCTGTTAAAATCACCTCCAAACGTGCTCGCTCTGAAACATTTCCTTTGTAGCTGATAATGATTCCAAGAAACCTGATGCTAATATTTCCAAACAGTCCATTATAATCAGATGAAAATTTCCCTCTTTTCTGGTACATGCTTTACAGCGAAAGCATGCTGAGGCTTTACATGTCTCTGAGCTAACTGTGTTTAGTATAAAAACCTGTTTTATGAAGAACTTCCATGTGGTGTCCATCAGGCCAGACATACTGCTGATAAAACTGCTCGCTCTGTAGTTTATAGTGTAGTAACTAACAGCTTTACTTGATTTAAATGTGCATAATCAATTCAGTTTTATGAGTCTCCATAAATCATTTTGAAATTTGAAAATGTCAAATTTCCCCTTCTAAGTGAAGGATTTCTATCACAAACAGGGGATTTATTTCTGACTGACATCAAAATGTTTACGCCTCAGTTAAATTGGAGAGATTATAAGAAGAAGAAACTTTGTGAACAGGATTTGATGTAAACGTTTATCACCAGAGAGACTGCGCCTGCCGATTTAGGGAAGGAGTTAACATGTGGGACTATTCAGCCAATCAGAGTCTGGGCTCTGGTATCGATGTACCTATAAGTATTCTGCCAGAACTGAGAATAGCACTCTGCGACATAAAAACATTCAGATTTGCACCATCTGTTGGCAATAAGAGGTTATGACTTTATTTGTAGGATCTGGCAAACAACCTGATGGAAAGCACTTCCTTGCAGTTAACAGGTCAAAACCAAAGTGCCCTTCTTTACTTAATTAGTCTGACTCATTATTTGTTTTGTTTGTTTCTCCAGCGACCTTTGGAGAAGCCAGATGGCCTGGATGTGTCTGACCAGAGTAAAGAGCATCCACAACACCTGTGTGAGAAATGTAAAGTCCTGGGCTACTACTGCCGCCGCGTGCAATAATCATCTCTACCCAGAGGGAAAGAACTTTGCCATCATAACTCATGTTATCTGCCTATTGACAAGCAGGTCTTCCCTTCTTGTCCACTCTGCTTCCAGACGGTAGCTCTAGTCCTCTCTTTATTTCTGACACCTTCCTTCTGTAAGATCAGGATCATTCATCTTGCACGCTTTCCAACAAATTGTAAAACCATGTACTAGAAACTGCATTACTCCAAATGTATATTTAACTCCAGCAAATTAATGTATCGATGAATTAGCACCAAGCATGTATCGTATTGGTGTCACTGACGATATGTTTAGTGTCAATACCTCACCTTGGGGTTCGTTGGCTTTGTGTTTACAGAGATCTGCTTTCCTTTTTCTTGCCAAGTGAAGTATGCGATGTGGTGAACATTTTAGTCAGAGGGCTTCTAGCGATGGTAAAATGAAAAAGAAGGCCTTCGACCGCTCGTTTTAGGGGTCAGCAGCACATCTTACTAACTGTGAATTAATTGAGGGATAAAGTGCCATGCATCCCGAGCTTACATTTCACATATTTATTTCCTTTTCTTCTAGTGTGCAATTTGAATTTTAACTGGGACATATGGAATATTTTTTTTCTATGTTTGTGTATCACATTGTGTTACTGCTTCCATGTGTATTTAGGAACTACTGTAGGTTCAGTCGTATAGCGTCGCTCCTCAGATGGATTTTTGAAAATGTTGACAGAAGCGGTTTCACCGAACCCCTCTAGGGATTTTTCTTTGCTTTGCAAATTTGGAGATAGCTGTATTGAGCAGCAGCAAATGCTGGACAGATTACTGTAGTTTCAAATCAAAAGAAGAGTCAATCTATAGTTTCAGTCTGAATATGATCTTGTTAAACAGTATTCTTTATAGCAATGAAGTTCTTGCCATGCTTTGAATTGAATTAAAATTTATATATATATATATATATATATATATATATATATATATATATATATATATATATATATATATATATATATATATATATAAAAAGCTTAGAAGTTAAACTGTAGCATTTGACAAGCCAGTAAATGAATTGAAATACATTGTAGTTATATTTGGTAGATATTTCCAAGGCCTTCACCATTTGTCCAGTAGCTAACTGAATAGGGAGGCTATGCAGGAAGGCTACAGGTATGGTTCAGGTTATTTGAAGAGAGGTTTTGTTTAAAAGTTATGATGCCTGCTTGCGTTTTTATTTTATATAAATCCAAATTAGCTGAATCCATAGGCTGAAGCTAACCTCTAGTCTGAGAGGGGCCAGCAGTGTGTAGGAAAAATGTCTGGTAGGAACCTTTAAAGTGCTATCACTTTTACAGTGGGGGTTATCTGCACAGGAAGATTATTGGTGCTCTGTCTCCTACTTTCATTATTTTCCTAATATTAAAAATAATAACTGACTTTTGTGTAAAAGCACCCCAATGCAAACAATTTAAGAGTTTTCATGTTCACTAAGTAGTGCTGGCTTAAACAAAAAGTTTTGGATTTGGGAGAGCGCATGAGCTGGTTTCTGATATTTAATCCTCCTGAGGTTTCAAAGATACAGTTTCAGTACCAGTAAATGTTTCCATTATACCGTTCATTCAGTTTAAAATTTTTATGTTGAGATTCAAAAGAGACTGCAGAAGTCACCAGCATCTTCTTGAACAGTATGGAGCAATAAGTATCTTTAGACTGCTCCTCCCCCACATGTTACTGTGGACTGCCAGATGTGTGGCTGAAAGAAGGATACTAACCTTCCCAATTTTACTCTACAAAGTAAAATCATAAAATCAAAAGGAAGTACAAGAACAGAAAAACTACTACTAAATCTTGTGGGTGCTTTTTAGAGTTTTTAAGTCTATTAAAATAACTGTAAGCAATTGTAAAATATAACATTATTATAGCAATAATTAGCAATATGTTAATTATTTAGCAGCAGTTAGAATAATTGTCGCTCTCCTGTTATAAATTAATTAGGCATGAAATGTTTTTTATATATATATTTTGTTCATTTTGTGTAAATACTGCAATACTATAGTATTGTCACTCAAACTTATCATACTGTGATAATCTAATACTGGCATGTGCCTTGTGTAGGATGGTAGCTGTTTGCTTTGGTCTTTGCTTTTCTTTTAGAAAGTTATCTACTGCTGGTAAGATGTTGGTTAATTATAACTTTTCGATGGAACCTCACTTTGAAAATCCTGAAGTATCTGTTTTAGCTCAGAATAAGTGCAGAGATAATTTATAAGTGGAGGAATTGAATTTGAACTCTGGCTAAGTGAAAGGCAAAGCTGATAATTGTTATGTATACTGAAAGTGATGTAACACAGTTTTTCAGTGCCTTCTATCATAAGCTTTGTGACGTCAGGAGGTATTATCAAACTGTACATCTGAAGAATTACAGAGGGAGTTTTATATTAGTTTCAAATGATTGGAATCTACCTTTAAAGGATTCTCTTCCATGCGAGTTGTGATCCCCATTATATGTACTGTATCTGAAGCCTTTTAAACGCTGGTTGAGTATATTTTTATACTGTAACATGTACGTGCCTTCAAAAGATTTCAAGAGTAAAGGGTAAGTGCCGTGGGCTCAGAGGTGGAACTGTGTATGTGCTAACTGATGTTCAGAAAGTCTGATGGAGGTTCAAGATGTGACAAAGGATGAGAAAAAGATTAAAGCCCCTCTGTTAGCGGTTGAACTGGCATGGCGGGTGTTTGCTTCAGAGCAGTTTGCTGGACCAGCGTTTCCAGCTGGCAATAACAATCCCACTGAGGTCTGTTGTCATGGAATATCAACATAGATGTTATTTCTTTTTAGATCCTCACAACAGAACGAAATGCTTATAAAACTTTGGACCTCACGCTTCGTTTTGTTTCTCCTTATAATCTGTTGTGGTTGCATTTATCCAGGAAAATATTGTTTTTGTCAAAACAAAAAAACCCATCCACATTTACTTGCAGTATTTGGAGTCATACTGGTACATTGCTGTGTGTGTGGAAATGAAGCTAAATGCCAACTTTTCAGTTAAAAGGGCACTCCAGGGATTTAGTTCACAAAGCTGAAAGGCTTAACACTAACAAAAGCAAATGTCTTATTCACTTTCAGTCACTTGGAATAAACTCAAAATCCCACTGACTTGTTTTCCATATGGTCCCATAACATAATCTTTTATAAACTACACTGCCTGTTAAAAGATGACATCACACCTGGCATTAACTTGTGTTTTTGGGATGATTAAATCACATATGGAGAGCTGGAAGTACATCGACTCATGCCTGGCATAAATGTGATGCAATCTGATTTCCCTGCTAAATACAATTAGCTTACAGAATATTTGTTTGCAAAGACTAGATGTTTTTTGTTTTGCTTGTTTATTTTACCAGTTATGGGCTTTAGTGCATTTTCATTCCTCATCTGCTTGCAATGAAATGCTTATGCAAACAGTTGGCACCTAATTGTAGCACAAAACTTGTTGCTTATTGAGTACTAAAGGCATTTGGCCATATGTCTACATAAAGACCACCTCTTACTGTGCTATTAACAGTAGGATCACATTGCATTCACAGGACAGGTGTAAAGATCCCTTGTGATTTGATTTCCTGTGAATGCCATGTGGTATCAAGAGTCAAGATGCAAATATTAGAGATCTCCAACCTGTTGCTGACCATTTTCACCAATTCTGACTTCTTTAAGAGCTGCACAAAACAAAACTGTCTTTTTTTGTACTTTCCGCAATCGAAATAAAATGCAATAAAACATCAAATTAAACAATGATTTTCTCCAAAACCAAAGTTAGAACACTGAAACTTAGGATTTCTAACTGTAAACAGCAGTCTCTTTGTGTGCATTTGATGTAAAAATAAATGGACTTTTAGCTGATTTCCAAAACAAAGCCAACTCTTTCAACTCCAGTACATTTCATAACAGGCAAAACTGGATCCATTAAAGAGGAAAAAACAAAGGAACATAATTAAATATGTTTGGCTCCCTGTTATCTGCAAATGTCTCGTTCCCTGTTTAAAAGTAGCAGTCGGAAGGAGGAGGCAAAATGTCTATAGAAAGTTGTTCCTTTCTGGAATCTTCTCACACCCTCTGTGCTTTACTTTATATCACCTTAATACTGGAACAGCTGAGTCTTCTTTCCTCCATTACAACTTCCACACTCAAGAGTGTTGTTAGTGTAAACAGTTGACTTAGCTATGACACATTGACTGACATTAAAAATGATCAGGTACATAGCTTTTTAGGGATAAAGTCAGTCCTAGTCATCAGTTGTCTTCTTGATGCATTTCTGCTTAAAACTCAGAAGCCTTTTAATTGGTATTTCCAGATGAAGTGAGATTACGTGTCATTAGGATGCTGTTGACGTAATTTTCTCAGTCTACAAAAAGGTGTTGCTTTTTCAAAACCTGAGAATGGGCTAACTTTATTTATTAAACTGGCGGAGTGCCCCTTTAAACAGAAGATTTGGGATTTTTTTTATTTTTTACAGTCATCCATTAATGGGAACAATCCATTTGTCTTACTGTTAATGTTCTCCGTTTGCTTTGTTCAGTGACACTAACTGGTTTGCCAGACTACATACCAATGTTGCCTTATAAATTAACCTCATGAGTAACAGTGTTATTATGGGAGAAGAAAATCCCATCAGAAAGTTTGGTTCCACACAGAAACGGGACATAATGGTGCCATTATAAATGACGTCTCTAGAATCAAATGATGGAAGACATTAAAAACAGAGAATGAACTTGTAGACTATTTTGAATTTTCTAGTACATCACCAGATCAGAATTTGCTTTTTGTTTTCTATAAATAAGATGTGTATTTTGGAAACATTACTAGATGTTGAAATTTCTAAAGCAATCTGCAACTTATTTCCCTGACTAAGATGTTTTATGTATATATTTGATGGCCATGAGTTCTGATGTTTATCAATATATAGCTTTTTTTTGTTTGTCTATAAAGAAGGGCCTATTGCTGAGAAATAATCAAAGCTGGGAAATTGTTTTTGTTTTATTTTACACTCGTCTGGAGGAATATCCTGCAGAAATATTTATGGACTTTTTACAACACTTTTTGTATAAAATATGCAACAAAGTTTCACGAAGAAGGAAATATTGATGTCTACATAGAATATTATTAGAGAAAAAGCTGGTACATAATTAATACCCTTTCTCATTTATAAGCCATTGTATTTTTCATGTGGTAGCAGTGTTAAATAACCCACATAGATATGCAACTAACCCGCCTTAAAGCCGTAGGTATTCTTTTTGTAAACACTAATATGCAAATTCATTGTGTTAACATGCAGAGATGATGTTTTTGTTGTTTCTTATCTAGTGATGGATATTCACCACTGTATAAGCACATTAAACTGTGAGATGTAGTTTGCTTAAAGCAGCAACGACAGGAAACTGTTAGAAGAAAATGTATTTGTAGATTAGGACGTGCTATGCTTTTGTCAGGAAGGTGTGTTTGACAAATAACTGTCCCGAGTTTGCATGTGCATGTGTTTGGATCTGGATGAAATATTACTTTGTGCAATTTACACTTATTTAAATCCTTTACAGTAGTTTTAACATTATCAGCAACTTTAGTCCTGAAGTATTTCATTTAACAGAAGTGTATCCTCTATGATTAACACATATTTACTGAATGTAATGTGTTAACACTTAAATGTGGTCGAGCTGGAACGTTCTGTTTCTCTCTGTGGGGTGTGCGTGTGTGTGTGTGTGTGTGTGTGTGTGTGTGTGTGTGTGTGTGTGTGTGTGTGTGTGTATCTCTTGAGATGTTTGCAATGCAATATTGCAATAATGTTATGTTTGAATTGGACGGAACGCAGGCGAGAGGTGAATGATTTTTTTATTTTTTATTTTTTGGGGAAATATGGACCGGAGAGGTTTGGAGCGTCGGCCACAGGTCTGTTTTTCACGTCCATGAAACGGCATTCCAAAATGTGCCTTATTTGATAGATGGGAAAACATTTTAGTGCTTTGGAGCTGTTGAGAGCTTGATGAATAAAAGGCAAATTTATATCTTCTCAAAGTGTGTTTTGTTTTTATTTATCTTGTGTCTGGTTTCAGCCAATACCTCCTCACTGATTCCTGATGTCTCCAGTGTAGAAGAACTTTCTCACATTTTAGCATGTTGCAACAACAGATGAAAGTTGTTTATAAGGAATTTATAAACTACCACAACAGAGTAGTGCCATTTACTGTAGTTAGTGGAAAGGATACCCGAGTTTTCAGGGGGTTTTTTTTCTTACAAATAAAAGACAAAAAGTGAGGTGTCCATTTGTATTTAACCCTCTAAGTTAATAGCTTAAAGGAGAGTCTTTGGAGGATGTCTCTACCAGTTTGCACATTCAATGACTTTCTCCCACTATTCTTCCTGGCGAAACAGCTCCAGCTGCACTTTGGCTTGACCATTTTAATCATTTAACAGGTTATGATTTAAAACCTGGCTCTAATGTTTGGGGTCATTGTCTTGCGAGAAGGTTAACCTTCCACTCAGTCTCAATTCTTTTCCTGGCTCTTGCAGCTTTTCTTCCAGGATTACTCAGTATTTTTGCTCCATTCCTTTTCCCATCGACTCGAACCAGCTTCAATTCTGTTGGGAGACGAAAACTTCCCCCGAGCATGGTGATGTCACTGCCACTTTTTATTGCTAGAATAATGTGTTCGGGGTAATGTGCGGTGTTAGTTTGCCTTCACACAGCACAACGCATGTCATTTTTAGCACCTTCTGCATGTCTCTTGTACCATACACGATTTCTTACGAACCTTAAATGGGGCTTCTTTTAGCTTTTGTTGTGTGTTGCCTGGTCTTAGTGATGCCATTTGCTCCCCAATGACCTTCTGACCCCTTTACAGAACAGCTGTATTTATACTTGGATTCAATTAGCCACAGGTGGACGTTAGAAACTAACAAGGTTGTAAGCAATTAGCTTCACTGGATTTTATCAAGGGATATCAGAGTAAATGGTGTCTACACCCTCTTTCTAACACTTTACAGTAAAGCACTACTTTATGTTGGTCTATGACATAAAATCTCAATAAAATGCAGTGAAGTTTGTAGTTGCGATATAACTAAAGGCTATAAATAGTTGTGCAAAAATCTGTTTTACAATCGCTTCATTTCTATCTTCGAAGGCTCTAGCTCCTACACAAGACATAGATCACGGTGAAGAGGTTCCTAATGGATTATCCATGGTAGTTGTGTTATGCAGTCGGGTGAGACATGTTTAAAACCCTTTTTTAAAAAAGAAAAAAAGAAAACATTCCGTGAAAGTGCTGAAAGATAGCAGACACATAAAGCTGCCAGGCCTCGCATTTCAACACCCAGAGTCTGGCTGTGGATAGAACCCCCCCCAAAGACACATAAAAAAAGGACACTCGCTGACACGTGTGCTGGGTGATAAATATGAGTCGTTTCGCCGAGAAAGTGGCCGGTCCCAGCTGTCAAGACGTCATTGTTTTGCACGTGTCGAGAACAGCGCCACTCTCCTCCAGGTCGAGCTTTCTTATTCACAATATTGAACACGCATTTCAAATGGCTACAAACTAAGAGAGGGTGGAGACCCAAATTATACCAAGTTTGTTACATCTTTTAGCCCAAACAGAGCGTGAGCAGGGGAAAAAAAAGTCACTATGGCAACAATGTAATCTGAGAATTCAAACAAACGATGGAAGGTCAGGACACATGTGCTTTCATTTAGGGGCGAGAGCTTGCCTTTTCACGTCGCTTCATTATTTACTTTCATGAAGTATTAGGTTGATGAGCAGCACCACCCACTCTCAGGCTTTCGGGTTGGCCCGGGCCTCCTCCCCTCTTCCTTCTGCCTTTCAAATAAAGATCCTACGTGCAAATCTAAACACATCCTCAGGTTCCTCTGTGGTTCCAGAAAACCAAATCATTTGCACTGACTGAACCCGGAGTACATCTACTGTACTTCACATGTTCATCATCTGGTAACTGTATTCAAATCGGGGGGATGTCACATCCTGCTCCAAAGGACAGGAAGTCGCTTGTGCTGAAGTGTGAGTCTAAAAAAAGCAAGTGGAACGTTTTTTTTTTTTCCTCGGGAAGCTTTAAAACCAGCAGGGTCGGTGGCACAAGGGAGCACATGTCCTGTAATCAGACCACAGCTTGTAACAATCTGTAAAACAGCTTCTTAGTTGTGCATGAAAGTACAGAGTACGTCCTGCTGTTGTACTTTTAAAATCTCATCTCTAAAAATAAGGAGATGTTGTAAAACGTTATTTAAATAACACAGCAACGGAGTTGAGTATAAAGGAGTGCATAGTGTGTGTGTGTAGCAAAATTCGGTTATTGACAAGGTTTTGCAACAAAAGGCGAGGCCCTTCAGAAAATCTTTTCACGTCACAACCACTGACTTCATGGATTCTATTGTAGGTTATATGATAGAGGAAACACACATTAGTGCATAGCTGTGATGTGGTAGAAAAAAAATGTTTCACCTTTTTTTTTTTTTACTAATGAAAACCAGACATTTGTGGTATGCATTTGTTTTCAGTTCCTTTTACTTTGACACCCTTAACTAAAATCCAGTGCAACAGCCTAATTTAGTATTTAGAGTCTCAATATAAATAGTTGTAAAAAAAGAACATTACTACACATGCAGACCAGAGCAATAGAATGACCCAGTCACAGTCCAGACCGAAATCACAGTGAGAATCTGTGGCAAGAAATGAAAAATGACATTCACAGTCGATCTCCATCTGACCTGGCTGAGCTTGAGCTCATTTGCAAATAAATCTGAGCAAAATTTTCCGTCTCTGGATGTGGAAAGTTGTAAAGGCACATATCCTAAAAAATGGGCAACTGTTTTTGCTGGCGAAAGTTGGTTCCACAAATACTATCCCTTACAGATGCATGCCACACTTTTCGCATTTTTATTTGTGAAAAAAAAACATGATTATCCATATCTGATTTTTCTTTCATTTCACAATTATGCAGCACTTAGCGTTGGACTGTCACAGCAAATTCTAATGAAAATGTGTAATGAGAAACTACAAAACATTCACTGCTCTTACTTAGCTTTTGAAGGTACTGTAGAAGTCAAGCTTGAGTATTTTGTATGTAGTAATAACAAAAAATATTTGATCCTTCTTATCACACAGTAAGGAAAGTTAATAAAAGCTGTATTTGTCTGAATGGTCTTCAGGTGTTACCGTGTCTAAAAGCAGAGGGAAGGCTCAGATCAGTGAACACAAATCATTACTGCTCACACAAAGAAGGTGTAAGCCTATGTCATTAAAGCTCGACAGAGGCCGAGTAGGAAAAAAATTAAAAAATATCTAAAGAATCGGAAATTGTATTTCACTCTGACAAATCTGGGTGCTGTATTTAAAAGCTGAGCTACAGGCTGGAGTCATTCAGTATCTCAGAACCCAGCTGTGACTGTGTGTGTGAGTGGGTGCATGGGTTCTTGGGTTAGCTGCACATCTGTGAAGTCCCCTCTTCCCCACACACTAATGCTAAGCTATATCCCATATACACGTTTTGGATCAACAGAGTCAATGTTCCCACGCAGGCGACATATTTGGGAAGGTTACATTTCAGCAGAACCTACATCAAAAGTATCCATAAGGAGAAGACCTTCAGTAGCTGAACAAGCATCATTCAGTCCCGACACACTGAAACATCTGCCTCGCCACAAACAAAACAACAGAAGCAGATAGCTTGACTCTTAGACAACAGAAACCCCATACCAAGAGACAATTGCAAAACATTTATGATAGAAACAGGGTTCAAAAACAGAGGATGTGGAAAAACCCATCTGATTTTATTAAATGAATTGCATAGATAAGTCAGATTGTACAAAGTGTATTCTTAGTGTATTTTACTGAGCAGAATTCTCAATAACAGGAATATGTCTCAACAGTAATTATTGCATTATTATATCAATAAAATCTTTTACACATTTCTAAATGTTCCTCACTTGAGATTAATCATATTGTTACCGTTTTGACCAATATCTTGATAATTTAATATTAAGATAAATATAGCTGTTAAACAAATCCTAATTATAGTGATTATAGTGAAAGCATAACTGCTGCATTCAAGAGTAGTCTGTGGTTTTTATTTGATCTCTCCACAGTCAGTGATGACTATTGTCTTGAGCACTCCCCCATCATGTAGACCAAAGGACTGCAGCTTCATGACTGCATCCATGCCGTCCGTCACCTGCCCGAAGACCACGTGTTTTCCATCCAGCCTGCCAATTGAAACACAACAGCTCAGCCCCGTAAAGAGACACACTTGGATACAATGAGATTCTGTGAAGACGGACGAGTTCCTACCACTCGGTTTTTGCTGTACAGATGAAGAACTGCGAGCCGTTCGTGTGAGGCCCCGAGTTTGCCATCGAAAGCGTCCCTGCGGAGATCGAAACACCAAGTCGGAGCGTTGTCGCACTCCAGAACACCTTTGTGTCCCCTTTTACTTTACCCCTGATCCAGGGACATTAAGGCCTCACTGAAGCAGATGATAAAAGTCAAGAATTGTGTGAGGGGAAAAAGAGGCCTGTTTTTCTTCCTCCATGACTTACGCAATCTCTGATCGCACAACAGAACGAGCTCTAAAAAAATAAATTCCATGTGAAAAAAAAATGTTGATCTGAGAAAAGAAATTATTTTGATTTGTGCATGTTGGCTCATTGAAAAGTAGGTCATTCACATCAGGATTGCAAAATCTATATGACCAGAAGTTTGTGTGGCTTCATGAGCTTAAGAACTGCCATCTAGTGGAGAGGAACAGTAAGTTCATCACTGGGTTTTATTGAGTTTTTATATATACTGTATATATATATATATTATTGCTGTTCATCTTCTTTAAATAAATCACAACATTCTGTCTGGTGAAGTCTGTCAGGCTTCAGGCCCATTTCCAAACTGCCTTCTCTTTTCTGAACAAAATAGTATTCATTTAGCAAAGTCACTGGTGAATAATAATTGCATTTATGGAAAGTCTCAGTCTAATTTTAAACAGTATCACAACAGTAAAATGACATTTAAGAATTTTAAATGACTGCCTTTTAATTGTTGATTCTGCCAAGTCTGCTGTATTTCATTATTTTGTTTCCTTCTGGTTTCATCTTTAGAAGGGAATATGTTCTCTTCACTGCTTTGCTGGTGATATTCACATCTATTTACATATAAATCTGATAATAAGCTACTTTTTTAAAGTGTTTATATATATATATATTTTTTTTATATTAAATCATGAAAATAAATTTAATTAAATTGAAAATAAAAATGAAATCTTTATGTATGGGAGGCCACACTATATTCTAGGGCCCTTTGGCTCCTTATAGTCTTTCCCATGTGAAGAACCTAGGTGTAATTCTAGACAGTTCTTTTAAACATCAACACAACAAACAAACAAGTTCTGTTTTGGTCCTAAAAATTGGGAGAAAATCTTTATCACAACCATGCGGACTGATCTAACTGCGTAAAGGCATCACTCAGTCATCATCTGCAGCTGGTGCAGAATGTAGCGTCATCTCAACTTATCACAGGAACTTGGGAGCGGGGGCGTACAACTCCAGAGTTGGCTTCACTCCACTGGCCTCCTATTCAGCGTGGAATTGCCTAAGATTTTAATTTTAACTTGTAAGGTTCCCAACGTTCTGACCGTGTCAGATACGCAAGATCTTTTACATCACCAACTTTCATCTAGAACACTGTGAGGTCTGACAACAACAACACTTTAAGATTTTTTTAACAGTGTAGGTCACAGATGTCAAACTCCAGGCCTTGAGGGCTTCTGTCCTGCCACTTTTAGATGTGTCTCTGATATCATTAGCTGGACTCTGGGGAACTGGACGGCACTGAGAAGCTAATTCAGTCATATGATTCAGGTGTGTTGGACCAGTGGAACATCTAAAAGTTGCAGGACCGTGTGCATCTAGGCCTGGAGTTTTACACCCCTTTTATAGTTGATTACACCTCTTCTGTTACTATTCCTATGTTGTGAAGCGGCTTGCCTTTTCTGGTCCCTGTCTTTCAACTCGAGTATAGATTGATGACATGACTTTATATATATATATATATCTGTTTTTATTTTTTATACCAGCTACATTGTATTGTCTTCTTTAATTGACTAGTTAATTTAACACTTTTATTTCTTCAGTTGTTAAGGTGATATTGACCATAAAACCAAAACCCAGGCGTGAGAAACCTGAGGGTGTTTGTCAGAGGATTAAGACAATATACTTCCAACTGATGGGCAGAGAACCAGAAAAACATGGTTTGCCACGTCATGATTATTTTTTTTTATCCGCAGAATAATCAGTTGGGAGAAAGTCTTCATCACGACCATGCAGACTGATCTAACTCTGCATAAAGGCATCACTCAGTCATCGTATCACGTATAAAAACGTGATAGCAAAATGTGCTGACTTATACCTGGACCGGTGTGTTTTATGTTGAAGTTCTCATCTTTGAATGTTTTCCCATATATAGACTTGCCTCCTGTGCCATTGTTGTTGGTGATATCTCCTCCCTGTGACAGAAAACACAAAGAATGGTCACCACTCTGCAACTTTTCTTTTTAAATACTGTGCATCACTTTGCATTATTTTGTCTCTTTTAAAAAAAAAAAAACCTCACCTGACACATGAAGTCAGGGATGATCCTGTGAAACCTGCAGCCTCTGTATCCAAAGCCATGTTCTCCTGTGCACAGCGATCTGAAATTTTCTATTCACAATTAAATTTGCATTAGTTATAAGAAATAAATCTTTTTTTGCATGTTTCTTTAAAATTATACCTGCAGTCTTTGGCACTACATCCGCGTTCAGCTGCCAGATAACACAGACAAATGAGTTAATATGAGTTATGCGAGTGGAATCGACGTCTATGAAAGAGGCTAGTGTGTTAGCTGGAGCTACCTCAATGATTACTTTTCCAAGAGGTTCGCCGTCGGCCTCAATGTCCAGAAACACGACGGGGTTCTTGACGGGGCCTGAGGAGACCAGCCTGGCAGCAGCGAGACCCAGCGGGCCGTACCGCAGGCGGTTTTTAATTTGTAACATATATTTAGCTGGCTGAACGCAGAGGAACCACCAGCGTCTCTACGGCCGTAGGTGTGCTGGTGCTGTTTACATGTGACGTCACAACAAGGAGGCAGACCTGCCGCAGAGTGAAACAGCGACACCACGAGGAAGGTAGTAAAATGACAAGACCAACTTTATTTTGTTTCCTCTATTTGCTCCAAATGTTTGGCTATTTCTAGCTGACTTCAAAGCAGTTCAGTTATGTTAATGATTTCCGCTATTCGTGCTAAAACAAAAAGTAGGGTTTTTATGTTGCAACACTTTATTTGGGCCGGGATGTTGGCAAGATTCTACAACTAAAACTAATTATTATTAATTAATGAAGGAACTTTAATAAAATTAAAACATTCATGTGTATTTTCAAGAAGGACTTTTTTTTTCTTTTTTAGCAGTGAACATATACAATGCTGTGCAAATTTTGTGTGCCATCCAAGCACATTGTTTTTTCTTGGTTTCTTCAATTAACATTAATCCAGATCAGTTGGTTCTGGAAGCTAAAACTAACCTGAAGGGAGCCAAGGGCAATACACTCAGTACATACCCTCCATCCCACCTTTAAAGTTTATGCTAACTCCATTTTGCAAACCAGTCATCATGTTTGCATTTGATAGTTATTTAAACCAATGATGATTTACACAGGAAATAGAAGTAGGAGCTGGTGCACCACCAATGATCTTCCTGTATCTGAGAATGGGACATGTAAAGTATTTCCGCTCAAAGGAACTGCTTAAAAGAAAGAAAAAAAGAGAAAGAGAAAGAAAAGAGAAAGAAAAACAATAGCCTTCACCTAAAATACAATATATCTTTGCCTTTCACGCTAGTGACTTTACATCAGGCACCGATTCAAATGCTACACTTAGGAAAGTGCTGAAATAGTCTCTTGCTGCTTCTGGTTTCTGTGACCTAATTGTGGACTCAGTGTGCGCCTCGTGGTTTTATGTTGTTTTTTATTTAGGCCTTGTATTCTACATGCATGGGCAAATAAAACCAATAAGATGTTAATTTAATATATTTAATGCTTTTCATCTTCTGTCCTCAGTGCCTGATTCATATATGAAAACCACGAATTGCACATTACCTCCTACATCTGTTTCCCACATTAATAGTCATTAACTTTTTATGAAAAAAAAAACAAAACAAACTTGCTGACAATATAGGGGTCATACAATTCCAGTTGAACCTTCTTGAACTACCAGTTAGCTTCACCATGCATGACCAGCTAACTTTGATTCAGGCAACATGAAGACACCAAGACATTTGGTAATTGTAAGTAAGATTTTACTGTTTATGATGTTTAAACAGAGCATTGCTTCAGTGAATCTGACATATGCCTTTGAATATGATCTCAGTGCTTCTTCAAGCATGTCTCCAAACTTTAATTTTTCTAGCATATTTTCCTTCATTTCATTCATTCTGTTTTATTTCATAAAAAAAAAACTTGACAAAAATGTTTTATTTCTCATATATATTATAAGGGTTGTTATATTTCTGTACTCTTTAATTCGTGATAGTTTTTTCTCACAACAAATAAATGTGATCAAATTCAATTCCTTTAATTATGTTACTCTGATAAGAAATTATTAGTTTTAGCCTTTGTAAACATTTTACAGTTTGTACAGATAGCATGTTAAAACAAAAGCCCATAAGCAGTTTAGTGTGTTTCATCTGAATACATATTTATTAGATAAATATTAGGATGTCACATCATCTAACTACATACAGATTTGCAAGACTAAAAATCACAATGTTCTTCTGACCAGTTTAGAATATGAAATGATTGTACACAGAATGTACAAAAACCAAATAAGACAATTGCCACTTGTGCCAATCGCTTCGGATTGTACCTTTACAGCACATTTGCCAAAGTTACAAATTTGACAAAATTTTTGTTTCTACAAACTGTAAATTTTTGGATGCCACACTCGGGAGCCACCCGAGACTCAGTTATACCTCAAAAGCTTTTTTTTTTCTTTAATAATTTTGTAGCACCTTTAAAAAGTACACAGGTAAGAGTGAAAAACACAGAGGTTTAACATTACTCAAAGCAAAACCCTCTTTTTTTCTGTTCCTGAATCCCGTGAGGAAGGTGGAATTAAGTATCTTACATTGAACAGGCGTGGTTAGAGAGGTCTGCACAGAGGCAATCAAACACAGACTGGTTTTCCCAATGCAACGTCTGACAGGAGGATGCAAGCTTTACAAATTCTAAATACACTATGCACACTCCCACTGGAGAAAAATGAATACATTTCTGTTAATGTGTCTCTATTTTGTCATTTACATTATGTACAAATATCCCTTACATCCCCAAGCCCTGCCCAAAAATCCCCCCGCAAGGAGAATCCTCCTCAGAGTTCATTTTACAATATCAGCCATCCTCTCTTTGAGATCCCTCTGTTTCATTTTCAACATCCGCCATCAGAAAATACAAATCGGATCGCAAAATTACAAGACATGATTCTGTGGGAGCTTATATGTATCATCACACACTGTGCAAGGGGTGTAAAATCTCCCAACGCGGCAGTGCATCGTCTTAAAACACAATTTGATTCTGGAAGGTGATCTGAACTGAAATTGGGAAGCTTCTTTTTGCTAAACAAATAGTTTTTTACTGCATTACAACTGCATAAACCAAATCGGACTGGTCGTGAAAAAACAAAACAAAACAAAAAAAGACACTGGACAAGAATAATTTAAAACAATAGAAAATATGATGAAAATACACAAATTCTGCTAAGTGTGGAGATAAAACGCTCGTTATCAGGTCTCGTTTTGCACATTCTCACTTTAAATAAAGAGGACGAGGTCGCGTGTTACGACAGTAAAGAAAATAGATTTTTTTCAGACAAATTTGGACCGTGAAGCTGCATGAACAATCCTTTAGAAAGAAACACAAACCTTAATTAAAGCTGATCTGATTTTACATACATATAGAATATAAAAATAAGAAAAAATACCTCAGAATAGCCTGCAGGGTAGTTTTAAATATTCTTTCTGCTGATGCATTGTAACAGGTTTGGGGTTAAAATACACAATACACTCAGTACAAGGCCAGTGACAGTGCATAGGGATAGATTTCTTACAATATTAGGTTGTTATCAGGGGATTGTGTATGTGTGTGTGAGCATGTGCAGGCCTGGACAGACACACAGTACCATGACGTAGCCACTAATAGTTTTAGGTACAGCACTGTACAGTCACAAGGGGATATAATACACACGACAAGTCTGCTGGATCATCATGCACAAGGTTTTTTTTTACCTAAACGTATGCTGTTAAAAGGTTAAAACATGACAAAAGGAAATCATGTACACCTACACATGTTTGTCTTCCTTTGTTTCGCCGTGTTGGAAAACACTGTGATTTAAAAAGGTCGGATCGGATTAATTACAATGAGCGGTGACGATCAAACATTAACAAGGACAACGAGACCATCAGATCATGAGATTTAAAATGAAGCCCCACAAATGAAGACATGATCGCTTGAGCACGTTTGGGCTGGACAAAGACAATAAGGAGTGTTGGCACACATGCACTTGTGATGAAAATGGTGCAAAACTTGACAAGGAAGGGCAAATTATCACGGGGGCAATAACGCCACCAACGCTCTTCTGCTTTTGAGCTGCTGCTTTTTTCTCCTACTCTCTGCCTTTCACATGAACTCATAAGCAAAGAAAAAACTGAATGTGTTCAAGTGCATCTCAATGAATCAGAAAACCATCAAAAAGTGGATCTGTTTCAGTAATGCTAAAAGGGAAACTCACTGTATAAATTCAGTACACGAACTAATGTGATTCTGAGATTTATTTTTGTTAATTTTGATTATGATGACTTACAGTTGATGAAAGGCTACACAACAGTTTCAGAAAATTCTAATATTATATGTTATAAATTAAAAATATGTTTATGTAATGTACCTTGTTGGGCTTTTTGTTGCATGAATTACTGCATTTGTGAGAATGATAGTGCTGAGAAAACCCAGGTTACATCTGCATCGAAGACTCTTCTCTCTCATCTTCCTGTGTAGCACACCATTTGATGAGGTGAGTTTCCTAGTAGTGGTACTATGGTCACTACACCAGGTACCGGTTCTTTTGACACTGTTGGCAGTTGCCAAGTCCTGCTTAGGGAATGTATCAGGATCTCCATAATGCTTGTCAGCAAAGGAAACTTGTCAGGGAAGTGTGAAGTGCTTTAAAAAAATACTGGTAGGCAGCATACTTTTTTCTTCCACTCAACTTTCCATTTAAATGCCTGGATTCTGAACTCAGTGAACAGCAAGATTCTTCAATTTTGACTTACCTTCATTGTTGACGGTGTCAAATCAGCAGCTTTCCGTATTATTGTGTAGGCCATAATATAAAATGTCTATATTTACAAAAACAAGTTTTTTCGTTTCATGAACATTCTAGTTTTCTAAGATTCTAAATTCTGGGTTTTCATTCACCAATAGGACATGACCATCAAAATTAACACAAAACGTTTGAAATATTTTACTCAGAGTTTAATGCTTCCATGTAATGCGAGATGTTTATGCATTTCTTTATGAAATAAACGGCTTTGCTTTGGTCCGTACACAAACAAGAACAGAAATCAAGAAAGAACTTGTAGGATAATCCTAGCGTAGCTTGCTACTTTTGTGGTATTTCAGAACTACATTTAAACCTAGTTAACATTACTTTTAACAAAAGGTCTGCTTATCTTTTTCACTTTTATGCTAGTAAGTGCACTGGGTCAAACATAGGTACAAGTGATTTTGTTTTACATTCAAATTTTATTCTACAATTCACTGCAAATGAAATTGCCCTATGTTGTCAATAATAACTAGAAGCTAATAAATGGTATAAATTGAATTGAGCTATTTTAATTCAATTAGGGAAGTTTAATAAATTAACTTTTCAATGATATCCTAATTTATTGACATGCACCTGTATACAGACAAACATGCAACGCTGCACAACATGCGCTCACTTCCTCCGCAGACACAGATATCAGTGCTCTGAGTCAGAAGAGTTACTCAGCTGTCACACACACATACTGGGAAGTCTGGGGTTGTGTGTGTAGAAGATTTGGAAGAACAAATTTAGTTTGGGTTCAAAAAGACACTTTTACAACACAATGGCTTTCCCTCTGACTCCTCTAGTGTCAAGAGGAAAATTATATATATATATTAAAAAAAAAAGAAAAGAAAGCTACAACACAAGGCTTCTGTCTCCTCCGTGTTGTCATGTATGATTATAGCTGCACAGTTTTCAGTTGAAAAGTCACATATATATATACTGTATATATATATGCTCATATACACATATAATGTATGTGTATATAATATATAAATATTTTTATATCAATTTAGTGCCCACCAACATGGCTACGAATGGTGGAGCCAGAGGAGGTGGAACTGGTGTGTGGAATCTTTACACAAGCCGAGTAAAAATGGGGGAGTGCAGGGATCGAGTGTTGACGTCCCGCTTCCTTCACAGCCGTGCTCCTGTGCCGCACGCCCGTCTTCAACACGGAAACAGTTCGAGCAAGTCCGCGTGCGTGAAAACAGGTAGCTGCTCCAAGTGTTCACAGGAAGAGGGCGAGGAGGGGCTAGTTGTTCTCAAAAAGGGAGAGTAGGTCGTCGTTGCTGTTGGAGGGAAGGTCGGGGGGGTCCAGGTAGGAGAGTAACTCTTCCGGGTTGGCTAGCTCTGGAAGCAGCTGAGAGGGAAAAGAGGAAAAAATAAATAAATCAGTGACGGCAAGTCGCCTTCGGTGTCTAGTTTCAGTTCAGTTGTCTTCATAAGCGATTTGTGGTAATCAAAGCAGACAGCAAAGAGAGATGAGAGCAGCTGTAGCAGACATTGTTAGCTGTTAAACAGGTAGCTTACAGCAGCCAGAGCAAGGCTCACTTACATCCAGGGAGGGTTCGGGCATGTCCTGAGCTCCCTGAGCCATCTGCGTGTCTGAGGAGGGGTTAAAGCTCAGGTCGCCGTGGGGATGGCTGTTCTGGCCAGGGTGCTGCTGCTGAGGCTGCGGCTGCGGCTGTGGCTGCGGCTGGCGAGGTGGCTGTGATGATTGGGCGCTGTGATGCAGGGGCTGCCCTGACTGGCCGCTGTGATGTAAGGGCGGCCCTGATTGGCTGCCAGGGTGCGGGGACGCATGCATGCTCGGCTGCATGGAGTTATGGGACTGATCTGAATGGGACATCTGCAGGTGCGAAATGCAAACAGAAAGCCAGAGAGTGAAAAGGAAGGATAGGGTACGAGATCGGAAGACACAGAGGAGGAGGATAACGTGTTAAGGCAGGAGGAGGAGGGGAGACTAAATGAGCATGAATAATGTGGAACAGGCCTTTAAGATGGAAGCATGTGCATGTGAGCATGACTGAGCACACATGCTGGCTTACAGGGACAGGCTGCACCTTGTTCAGATTACAAGACTGTGGTTTCATTTTAGCACGACATCTGCAGAGTTTCTTCTCATAAAATGTAACACAAAGATAGATTTACAGGATACAACAGCAGGATTTATAACCCTGACATTTTTTTATTTCTTATTTGGTCACGTTATAACTACAAGTTTTACTTGAATTTTACAAGAATGACTGCCACAAAATAGTGCATATTTGTGAGGTGCAAAGAAAATGAGATAAAAATTGTTCTACAATTATTTACTCAGCAAAATCTGAAAAGTGTGGCCTGCATAAGTCTACACTCCACTTTATTTAAGTTCTCCAGGAAAATAATCACAAAAAAGAGGTAAGCTTGTCACAAATCATGTGGGGGATACAGCAAAGACTATACCAAAAAACAAAAAAACAACCCTACTTCAAAATATTGTTTAGCAGAACGATGGGGTGGTGCTGCTTTTCTTCAGCAGTAGCAGTGATGGCTTTCAGCTGTTCTTGCAGCTAATGTGGTTTAATAAAATGACTCAACAAGTCATAATTATGTACATAAAATCCTATTAACTCATAAGTTTTTTGTAGTAACATGGCAAAATGTCAACCTACTCTTTCAAGGCATTGCTTATTTCAGGACTCGAGTGCAACAATCTCTTTTTTCACAAGTTACAGAGATTTACTCACCGCATCGTTCATGCCGTGGCTAAGCGGCTTGTCCTGGGGGAGGAGACCACCGGGTCCATCAGGTGGATGGGACAGCTGTGGCCCGTGGATGAAATCATTCATGGGAGGACCACCTCCTCCTCCTCCAACGCCACCGCCAACGGATGGGTTCCCGTTAGGAAAGTCAAAGCTACCTTGATTGTGGTAGTTGTTGCCTACAGAAAAAAAAAAGAGAGAAAAAGCTTGTTTGTAACAGAGAACACGTGCCTGAGGGCTTTAAAAAAACAGAATGTCTAACAATTGTTACTTTATTACTGCAGAGACACAAGTATCAGAGAAGAAACAAATTAAAGTGGCTGTTCCTTCTGGCTGTTTGCTTGTTTAAAACACAGGAGTCACATCTGTCATTTCAGCTGAAGACAAAATGAAAAAAAAAAAACAGGGTTCTGCTATATTTTTAATACTTTAACTTCATATTTTTACAGACTCAAAGTGATAAGAGTTCCTGACCCAGTTTAGATTCATTTTTTAAGGAGACATAAAAAATTCATTATGAATTTACCACTGATATGGACGGATGTGGGAGGAACAGAGGAAGGAATGTGAAGACAGATTGACAGACAGGTGACAGAGCAGATGATGGAGGGATCCATGACAGACATATACAACATGTGTAGACAATGGATGATGGAATAAAGGGTGGAAATGAAAACACTTGTTTTCTTTCCACTCTGAATAAACCTTTGCTCCCCTGACTGCTTCTTGGTACCTGCTCCGGGGTAATCTCCGTTTCCGCTGGGATGCTGCCCAGGATGGTGGGGGTAGGAACTTGGACCCGGACCTGGCCCCTGCCCGGGTCCTGGTCCGTGTCCTGGACCAGGCCCCAACTGAGCGATCATTTCCATCACGTTGGGCATGGTCATCTGACTTGGACTCATAGTCTTAAAGCGCTTCGCCAGCGGTCCGTCTGGATCCTCCTTGATGTGCAGCTCAGACTTGACGGGAACTGGTCTCCAGCTACATGTGGGGTCTATAGTGACCTCTTCAAAGTCTGAACTGTTGGAAGAGACAGCAGACCGTGTTAGTTTGAAACACACACATTAAATGAAGAATAATTAACCTTTCAAGAAGAGAAACTTACTTTTGGATGGCATTAAGAATACCCCACATATACTGGTCAACCTCCAGACCTTCTAATAATGCTGTTTTACTAAAGGGAGAATAAACAACAACTATTAGAGTAATTCTCAATAACTCCAAGTTTTACTTTCAGAAAAGACCAGACTTTCACCTACTTGCACACAGGACACCTCCATGTCCCTCTCTCACAGTTGAGCTGCAAGTAGGACTCCAAATCGAAGCACTGAAGAGGGCAACAAGCAGGTGTTAGAAAAGCCTTCTGTCTTTATTGTTTTTATCTGCTCTCCAAGGTCAAAACAAACCTGCACGTGTTTGCAGTCGTGGCCCCGCGCGGGGAGCTGGATGCGTCGAAAGGTAATGGGACATTTTAGCGATACTTTGATGGCCGTCTGCTCCACGCCGTCCTCTCCGTTGAGAGTGGTGTTGCCCGCCGACGCCGCTACGCTGCTGAAGTTCCTCTTAACTGCAGACGAGACATGTTTCAGAGGGAAATTTGGTTTGTGGACAGTGGCAGGTGTTTGTTGACGGCTGTTTTAGAAAATGAACATAAAGAGATCCAAGCTGCAGTAATGAGTCATACTCTTGGTGATGCAGTGTTCTGCAGGAAGGAGCCTCTTCTTCAAGAGCCCCTGGAGGACGGAGCGCACAGATGGCCTGTGGACCAGCTGCAGCACAAACAGGTGGGACTGGAGCGCAACAAGAGAGACAGTTAGCCACCTGCTTCTTCTGTGTAGTACACCGAATGGAAGAGATGCATCTCATTGTGCTTGCTGTGAACACTCACACAACAGCAGGCGGTGACCGTGATCTGGATGGTGTTCCTCCCCGGCTGGCAGACGTGCTTCAGGTGCAGTGGCTTGTGGGAAGTTTTGTTGTCGCCTCTCTCGATGGTGAGCGGCGTGGCGTTCACGCTGACCTGGACGGAGGCCGGCCAATTGGTGTTCATTTGTCTGTCTTCATGATGGTAGCACTTAAACTGGAGTTCAAGATCTGACCTACAAGAGGAGCAATAATATGACAGTTATGTATAGTGTATGGACGACTTGATAATGTATTAAGAATCAATTAACTTTTATTTATTTTGACATTTTGTGAGTTTACAACCATAAACCTCACTGCAGTGACAGACTGACACAAACAGGATAAACCTTTTTTTTTTTCAGAATAAAAATCAGAAAAGGCATTACTATATAGAAATACCTTTCACTGAATTTACTGACGCACATCTTTTGGGCTGTATCTCTACAAACTAGACGCTGTAATTCTTTCCCACGTTTCTTTTCAAATCAGCTCAAATTCAGTTTATATGGAGAGCATCAGATAACATATATTTTTAATTGAATTCCAGCCTTAACTTTGACTGGGCCAGTCTAACACATGAATATAGTTTGATGTGAATCGTTGTAACTCAGGTTGCATGGTTAGGGTTATTTTCTGTTAGAGGATCAACTTCTGCTCTAAAGTCACAAAATGTTCCTATTCGTGAAGAAGAACAGCATTGCACGAGGCTGCCTCCATCATGTTTTAAAGTGGGGAATGCATGTTATATCATAATATTAATATTATAACTAATATTAATCAATAATTGGTTGGATAGAATTTTGGTCATGTCAAAGGTTAAACATAAAAGTGCAACAGAGTTTTCATATCTTTTCTTTTCAGTAAAAATTGTTGAAAAACTATACACCTTTTTTCATTTGTTTACCAGTTATGCACTACATTGTGAGCCTAGATTAAACAAAAAGTAAAATCCACAGCAATACATGAAATGTTTAGGTAACAAAATGTGAAAAGGTTAGGAAGAAACACTCATTGCATGTAGGTGAAGCGAACTAAGCTCATGACTAGTTTCTCTACAACTCTAAAACACGGTTTAAATGTACCTCCACATGAGAGTCTGGTGGACGGAGGGTCGCAGATGGAAGACGTGGTTACTGACAGCCAGGTTGTGCTCCAGGCGGAACGGTTCCAGCACCACCCCGTCCCTAACTGGGAATGTCAGCCGCAGCTCCTCGTTTGGGTTGCCTAAAGCGGAGAAACACTCTTTAATACTTGCACGTGAAGACTAGCAGGAAGAAATAATAAAAAAAATACTCAGAATATGTGAACCCCTTTGTTTTAGACCTGCTGCCTAACTCACCCGGAGGGGGCGGAAGTGCTGTCATATTTGGTTTCATGTCGGGTGGGAAGGGGGGCTTCACGTCCTGGTTTGGCGACAGATAAGGGGGAATACTGCTTCCTGGGGTCATGGGAGGAGTTGGGTTTCCAGGGACTGGAGAGTGCGGGTAGTTACCAGGCCTCGGGGGCTGTGAAAAACAGGAAAAGGGCAATAATAAAAGTTTATTATTGCACTTTTACTACAAGTAAACTTGCACTTTTACTATTGCAAGTTTACTACACGAAGTAAAATAATTTGTTCAGGGGACAGCTGAAATTGAATGGTCTGAAAGGAGGAAGTTAAAACACACCCCACTGCCTTGGTTATAGGAGTATCCGCCACCAGTGAAGCTAGTGTTCTGACCATTGAATGGTTCTTGCTGAGGGTGTAAATAAAAAACAATGATTGTTAAGTTTCCAGGCAGCTACAAAATAGTTTGACGCTAACTGTGGCAGGAAGTGTGGAGAGTAAAGCTGGTGTGGGAAAACTGACCTTGTAGTACTGGTTCATGGGCATACCAGGGGGGTACTGTCCTTGACCCTGCTGCACTGGCATCCGCTGGCTGGGGTAGTTAGGGGAAGGTAGCGGCCTGGAGGGATTTGATGAGGAGTACTGTCCCTGCTGAGGCTGGAACTGGCTGTTTGGCCCATACTGCTGACCCCCGTAACTCCCCTGGGTATTGAAAGTCAAAGACATTCAAGTTGGAAACTACAGGTGGCGTTATTCTGAATGTAGTGCAATTGCTTGAAGGTTTCACTGACCTCCCCAGGATACGGCCTCTTCATCCCCTGCATGGGAATGCCTTGTCGTGGCCCACCAGGGTAACCTTGCTGAGGCATCCTCTGACTGGGACCTCCAAAAGGCCCCATGCCTGGTGTTCGAGCCTGGCTCATGCCTATTGGAGGACCACTCATGTTGGGGTTGTTCATGCCTGAGCCCATGGCGGCTGGGTTCATACCTCCAGGAGGCCCTCGGGGGCCCGGCTGGTTCATGAACTGACTGTTGTAGGCTGGTGCAGGGCCCATCTGGAACGACGGGCACATCTGCCGGGTGATAAAAGGTTTCAGTGTTAAACAGACTTTATTTGGGTCACAAGCAGGCAGATGGATGGATGTTCTCAGGTGGGTTCTGTACCTGTCCGTACTGGTTCATCTCTTTATTCTGAGTTTCTTGCAGAGCAGCCACTGTGGCAGTCGCTGTGGCCGTGGCTGTGGCAGCAGCTGCAGCTACAGCTGCAGCAGCAGCTGCAGCAGCAGGGGGAGTGAAGTCACCAGGGGGGCGTGTGTGGGTTGTCATTCCCATACCGCCAGGTGGGGGGTTGGGGCCTCCAGAGTAACTAAAAACAAAATTAAAAAATCAATCGTTATGCTAAAGTCTAATCAGACCTGTTTTCTGTTTTCACGCCTGACCTCACTTCTCACAGCTCTAGTCAGGCTTCCTACAAATCTACTTCCGCTTCAGTTGTATTGACACTGTATGACAGTCTGAGTACAGAGGGAGTTTTAGCTTAATTACACATGGGGGTCTCTCACCAGCAGACACACAGTGCACAGAAAAAACAGTTGCAAAAACCTGCAAAGCAGGCAAGGACACCCGAGTTTTCTTTTGCCAAATTTTGTTTTAATGCCTGTTATTCTTGCTCTGTTGTCCACTTATCCGTGGACAAGATCGGTTTCACAAATAAGTATTGACCATCTCGACAATCGTGAATCACCCAAAATGAAGGAAATCGGGGCTATCAACCTGCGCACCCCTAAAAATGCCCCCCTGCCACTCACTAAAGCTCCTCAGAGAAACACTGTTTTAGCAAGTAGATATAAAAGGTGTGTTAAATTAAACATATAAATATTTCTCTTCCAATCAAACCATAACACAACTACATCCTGCTGATAATAGCCTTGGCTTTTGACCCACTGCCAAATAAATATTCGCTTGATTAAGTGTCTCACCTTCCACTGTACCCCCCAGGACCACCGGGGTAGCCAGGCCTGCCGTACATGCCCTGCTGTATGTACGACTGGCCGGATCCTCCTTTGCTCGGGAACTGCTGCTGCTGAGTGCTGAACTGAGGCGAACTGAGCCCTGCTGCGCTGGCCGACATACCCGATCCCATGTGGTTTCCCCCGGGATTCATGTGGTTGTTGCTGTTCGCCATAGGATTACACAGCACCTACCAACAGAAGTTAACTGGTTTCACAAAAATCATGCTCATAAAAAGTGAATTTATAGCTCAAGTCTGCAGAATAAAACACAAAAAACAGTGAGGCTGTTTTAATATGGATGGATACCTGACTTTGTGACGTATTAGTCACACCCCACACTGTTGTAACCACAGACAGTGAACCTGGGGGCTGGTTGGTGTTCTGTTGCCAGGGGACAGAATCATACGGAAATGATCCATCACTGGAAAACAGATAAAAACATTATTATTGTGGTGTTTGAGGCAAGATAGCATACAAAAGAATGGAGAATACATTTTTTTAATTGACTTGATAATGAGTTTTCTTATTAGACACAGAAAAGAAACTAAATATGAGCAATTCTTACAGCTGGGGAACAAAATCCTTGGATATAAATAAGAAGTAAGCAGGAATTTAAGTAATTTTGAATTAAACAAATAAGACAGAGTCTGGTACATCGAATAAATAAACTAAAGCCTCTTGGGTAGAGACAAGTGGTCTGTGCAGAGGGGAGTGAAATGCTGTTTTTGGAAAGCAGTTTGTTTTCTCTCCGAGGTTAGTTCTTGGAATGGACGACATGTTCAATATTTCCTCATAAAAGGCACAATATTCCCCCAAAGATCCTCAGCGGAGGCAAACAGCACTCATAGCTAATTCCAGGATTTTCTCTTAGAGGAAAAGAAAAGCAAGAGCACACAATGTTCTTCAAAAATATTACTTCACATCACTGCTGGTTTGCCTCTCCACCCCAAATAAATCCCCTTTTGCTCCTTCCTCAGTGATTCTGGCTCTTGGCAGAACAACAGGATTTTTTTTCCCCCTTTACTTCATAGTTGATATAATGTCTTGGTGGCAACATTTTTCTCCTTTTTTGATTTTTTTTAACCATTCTTCTTTGTTCTTTTGACAGAAACGCATTCTCACACATGTAACTGACCTGTGTGTGAGGCCAGGCTTCATGCTGTTCATGCTGGGCTGCATGGGAACTTTTCCCTGTGGTTCGTTCTGCCTGTTCTTCTGATGACGCAGCAGGAGGAGACGACCCAGCTCCTCACACCACGACGACAGCAGAGCTGCATGAAAAGAACACACATATAAACACATTAGTCAACTCTGCATATTTATGTAATAAGACATCTAATCTGGTGATCATATTTAAAGTAAACTACAGGAATCAATTTTAGTTCCCTATTCTAACACTGCACAAAGCTCTATTTTTCCCATTGTTTTAATTTAGTATAATTTGGTCATTTGTGAAGGGTCCAGAGTAGAGCCACTCCTGAACCAAATCTTTGTTCCAACAGGTTCTCAACTCAGAGACTAATAAATTCAGCTAATTTTTATGCCAAAACAGGTGATCCTTCTATTGTCACAAAAGATCATATAAACACAATAAAGCTCACTTCATATACATCTTAGCAATCTAGCTAAATAAAAATTATTCCTTAAATCTAACAAAGATGATTTATTCAAATGAATGAGAATATATGTTTTTTTAAATATTGTATGGAAATGTTTTTTTTTTACCCATTTGCAACCACAACAAAAAACTTGTTCAACTCTCCTCTTTCTGTGTTAGAATATTGTTGCATGTATTGCGTACACGCATGGTTTTAAACTTGCGGACATTAGTGGTCTATATCAGGGAGAACTGTAATGCTTCTCCTTTATGTAGAGAAGCATTGTAATTCCTCGTTCTTGTAGCTCCACAGACCCATCTGAGCTGCAAGTTTTAGGGCAACTCGTTTTGCTGTGGCTCTTTTAAATGTGAATGAGACATTTCAAGCCCTGCCTACTTCATGTCGCAGAGCGTTCCACTCCACCCCGTTTGTTCGATAGCAGCAATACAATTATCTATCAGCAGAGAAACCTTTTATTCCCAAGTTTATTAAAGATGTCAGCAGCAGAAAACTTGACCATCCAACGTTACATGTTGGAATCAGATTCTGACCCAGAGCAGGAGAATGAAAACGACAACTCTGCAGAACCATGCATTCAAATGAATGAATCACAGTTTTGTTATTACTGTATTTACAGTGTTTTCATCCATACCAACTACCTACAATTTAGGGAAAAATTTAAATAAAAACTATTAAAATGTAACACGAAAGCATAAGATATCTACACAGCACTCCTACATACTCAGAGTACACAAAAGAGAGACACTTCATGTTTCTCATGCCTCTCTGTAAAATGAAAAAAACAAGCAACTGTTTCAATTGGCCTTTTATTAGTAAGTAATTTTATTGCATTTTAGGTTGTTTGGATTCTAATATTTCTATTAACTTATATAATTGCAGTGTTTCTGTTTTTTCCCTCCTTCTTTTATCTTTCATGATGATAATTATTTTTATGAAACTGCTTCAGTTTACGTTTATGCTCTTAATTGGAAGGAATTCTCTCAGTAGCTGCTTCCTGGCTAAATAAAGGCTGTATTGTGTTTCTATTTTAAAATAAACTCACAGAAGACCGGTTGTTAGCTGGCCTACTGTGTCAATGCTGCACTAAAATGCACGCTTGCTTCCAAGGCCTCCAGAGGGCAGCCTAATGCAGCACAACTGACTTGGATTACTTGCCGCTTTTATATTTTCTCTATCCCATCATATCTACCTGCAGTGTGAAATCAATCTGCAGTACAAAAGGGACCTCCTGGCTCTCTTTCTAGCGAGAGGCAGTAATGTGGTGCGAGAGACGAAGAGAGAGACAGAGCGACTGGGGTTACAGATAAGATCAATGTAGGAAGTAAGAAAAAGTGATATCTCCACTGTCCTTCACTTCCTGTGTTCAGCACTGCCACTCTACGCCAAGAAGCCTCTTCTCAGATCTCCCAGGTGTAATCAGACTGCCTCAGCAAGAAAGCAAGACATTTCTTCTTTAGGCATTCGTGCTGATTTAACTTTTTAAAAATGATCTTTTTAATCTATCTTTGTGGCCCATTTAAATTTCATTTTTATCTCCTCAGACAAAGTGCTGTGAAATAAAACAAAATTTGTTCACTCTTTAACTTTTTGCCTGTAATATATAGCATGCTAACAAAATATTTATACTTTTTTCCGAAAGATAAACGGTTTGTTGGACAACTGCTTACTCTCAATGTAAAAATAGAAAGAATAAAGGGCAAAGAAGAGGAGCAGCAGTAATTTCTTCAGTAGGGTGGAGAGAGCCAAGCCTCCTTGTTAAAGTGGAATTATTCCACCCTGCCATTAAACAGAGCTTATCTCCACACTAAATCACCACCTCCACACAGTGTGACTGTCTCTTTAACTAGCAACCCACCATTCGGAAACCAAACTCTGAGAATGAGTGGCAAAATCACTTTAAAATACAGATGGAGAGAACTGAAAAGTGTTAGCCAAATCAGAATAGAAGCAAATTGCAGAATCTTCCTGCAGTCAATCACAGGAATGTTGGGTCTGGACATTGTGAAATATCCTAACAAGTTTATTCATTTGACCTTTATCTAACCTCACAGTCCTTTGTTTGTGACAAACCCCCTTGAAAACACCATCAAAGTCTGGGACTACATCGTCACCTCTTTACAGTTTGTCTCTTTTATTTACTAAACGTTAAATACCAACAGTATGAAGTAGTCTTTCTGAAATCTTCCTCATTAAAAAGTTTGTTAATGTCATCGGCAGAAAAGACAAAGCACCTGATGCCAAGAGCGGAGACAATCGGCCAACAAAAACGGGAATGAAAAAGCCAAGGTCCCTGTCTAATTACGCCTCTCTTTCATCTTTTCACTTATTCCGATTTCATTTACACTGAAGTCTTTACAGTTTAATTGCATACTTTATAATGAAGACGCTAACAGCAGCCTGATGAAGATGAGTCAAGGTTAACAGCTCACTGGCTTTCTGTTAAAGCCTTTTCCCCCACAACCACACTTATATAGAGCTTTACTGGAGAAATCAATATACTCCAGAGTTTTTTTTTTAAATGACATGAATGGAAAAAAACAAAAACAATTTTAGGTTATTCTTTTAACCCAAATGGTGGATTTAGACATTGAGCAATTTCCACCAATCAATGAAAAAAACCTTAAAACCTGACGTCTACAGCTGGTCACAGCCCTGCAGAGCGTGGCTGCAACTTGAAAATGTTTCAACACTCCACAGCTATGGACAAAAACACAATGCTGCTGCACTGTGAAACACAAAGCTTATTAGAAACATTCTACATTGGTCCCAGAGGGCTTATCCTCCTGAACTGAAGGGATGTTTGTTGCTGCTGTGCATTGAAGCGCTCAACAACTCTAACATGAGTGTTTCAGTCTATAGCAGCCTCTACAGGGAAGTTAGGTGGAAGTTACACAACTGTGGTGAATTGTAAAATATGTAAATGGGACCATGGCTCCACTGTGGATCACAGTGTATTTCCTTGATTACCTCACCCATTCTACGACAGAATATCAAGGTATCTTTGGTAAAAAAATAAAACATTATAGGCAACAAAAATATGTGGTAAGATCAAAATGTTTATTTTAAAGTCAAGCACATCTGTTCTTCCAAAAAAAAAGCAAGTTAATACCCTCTTTAAAAGAAAAAAAGAAAAGAAAAACCCTTGTTTTTAAACTTTGTTAAGAACCGTTAAGGCACTAATCTATATAAAAACGGATGAATACTAAAAACATATCCCTACTTGTGAATATTTTGGGCTTTATTCTCTAGACTGTTAATCTAAAATCAGGTAAACTCCGAACTTAGTAATAAAAATATTAGTAGGACAACAAAATGTTTACGAGATCTGCCCAAAACTAATCTTTTAAATTTTTATCTACTGTTTTGTGTGGAAAAATGTCTCTGCAGTTCATCTAAAGTTCTGATTCACCGTACACCAATGTGTTCTCATCAGCTTATTTAACAGCAATAACAATATACCAAATTTTCAGAGCGATTTTTAGGACAATGAAAGACACTTCTTTAACAGAGCGACTCTGTAACAAGTGCTCTGTCCAGCAGTGACATCAGGACTTAAGCCGGAGCTCCCAGGAAGCTCCCTTTCTTAGAAGCTGAGGAGTTTTAATTGAGTAATGCCCGGTAATGACACATGGGACATATGGGTCCTCCACACTCAAGCTGTATTTAACGTCGTGCAGCTGACTGATAGATTGCGGGAGCTCTGGCAAGTTCTCACCTCAACTCGACCGCTCCTCCTGGGAGCAGCCGGGAGAGACGCAGAAAGCGAGCCAGGCCCATTAACTAATGACAGAGTGGTAGTACAAGTCCTTTTTACAAGGGAACCCGAATGCTAATTACTATGAACTGTGAGGGTGCTGAGCGTGCACAAGCATATGCGGATGTGTTGGGGATTTGCCTTTTCTGTGCAAATATTTTGTTAAAGAAATCACGACCCTCTGGATGTATTTAAAATGTGCCTACTCTAACATAAAGCTGCTCAATGGGTAATCTCACTTCCTTAATGAGCATCTATTGTGTTTTAAAAATAAAGATGTTGATCTGCTACATAATCAAACAGACACACACACACACACACCCCTACACCAACACTACGCTGATGCAGAAGCAGCAACAGAAAAGTGTTAATAACTTGCATATTTCCCAGATGTAAACTGCTGTATAAAAACCTGATGAAATTCTACAAAAAAATAGTTTTAGAAAATGAAATCCAATTTATGTCAATTTCTCTCAAACATTTATGATTAACTTCAGTGTGTTATATTCTCTTCCATGAAACCAAGCAGGAGTGTTGTCACTTATTCCACAATTAGAAGAGCATAATCATGAAATATGGTTTAATCTTGGGATAATCAACAACAATAAAACATGGTGCTGCAATCACTGGTTTGCCACTTGATTTCTACAGCAGTGAGTTCATCAGCATAAACACATTTTATTATCAATCTTATAATAAAGGCTAAAAATAATGCAATCTACTGGTACTGAAGCATAACAAAGTTTCAAATGATTAGGTTTTGGTCCTTTTAATGAGTCAGTGTCATCGTTTTTCTCTGGGGTTTTGGAGCAATGTAACAACTCCCTTCTCCCACTCGTTGCAGAGCACTTCTGGTCAGCTGGCATACAAATAAGGCAACTACTTTCTTTGCATATCAGATAAATTTGCCTGTTAAAAATGTTTCCAGGTTGTTTCAAATTTCCCCATAGACAACAAGAGGAAAACAGAAATACAGAAAAAAAGTGACATGGCGTTGAAAGTAAAACAGAACAAACCACCACTATTCTTTAGGGCAATGTGGAAACTGGAATTGCTGCTTGAGTTTCAGTTGCCGTCACACTTGAGGAAATGAATTTTGTCAAGCACTAAATTCTGTCATGTCTAAGTGTTTTTGCGCTCCATTTTGAAATTATGAATTTGGGTTGCACAATTCCAACTTGGAACTTGCCGTGTTTAACTGTGCAGGACTAGGTATATTAGTTTTGCCGTTCCATCAACCGTCTCATTTTAATATTATTAAATGACCCTCTAGGAATTAAACTTGAATGCTTTATGGGAGCCCATGTGTTGTCATTTAATTATTAGCAGAACTAATCAGAAAGTAGGTCATGGCATGTGTATTACTTTTAGCTTCCAGCATCAAACATGCTGGTGTAAGTGAAGCGTTTGCATGGACTAGGTTGACATGAAGTAATGTTGTTAGTGAGATATTTCGAATTTGCTGCTGTGGTGAATATATGGAGCTTACATGATGTGTGAAAGGTGTGACTGTTATGTAGCTGCATTTATCCAAGCAACAAGTGGTGCAAGCTCTACCTGAAATGACAGCCTGACTAATTAGCCAGCTAGTATAGGGATGCTATTTGTATAAAGAGCAAAATGTCAAAAAGGTGTAATAATCAGCACATTTGAAAACTACTATTATGCAGGGTGGGCCATAAGTTTCCATACATAGAAGAATGCAAAATGTATATTTCTTTTATATTTCAGAAACCCAAAAAGATGTGTTTGACAAAAGAGCAAAGAATTGAAATTATACTGATGGATGGCAGTCGCATGTTTGCACAAAACTTTAACAGAAAACATAGAACGAGCATCACACACGACACTGTGGCAAAACTTATTTGCAAGTTTCAGAAAACTGGAAACCATGAAGTGGTCCAAGACGTGCAGCGATTACACAGTGTCCCACAAAAATAAAAACGGCTGTCCAATATAAAATGTTTATTTTTTCTATGTATGTAAACTTATGGCCCACCCTGTATAGCAGGTGCTTGTTCTCTATTTTGCGTTGCATTATTATGTATTGAAATTGAAACAAATATCCTAGAAAACTCTAGCATAGCTGTAGTGATTATGTAATTTTGGTGTCAGTAGTTTGTTTATAAAAAACAAAAAAAAACAATTACATAATTTATTACTTTTTAGTTTACATTTTTTGTATAAATACCATGATACTGAGAAACTACTATTTTTTCCTATATATAACCAATAGGAACATGATGAAATCTTGAATATGATAAGATACGTTACAGCATGCATCCTTCAAAATACAGCATTTACTAGAATGATATAATTAAAACTAAAAACAGCAAGAAAATACTTCAACTAAGTTAAATGAATCTAAGATAAAAGAAAAGACTGTTTGAGTCAAAAGACATCAACAGTATAAGTTCAGTTATTCAGAATGTTTTAAAACTGAATGAGACCCACTGCCTTTAAAGCAAACACTGGCAAATTTAAAGCACAACTCCGAAGGTTAAATGAAAAAATTGAACATCGTGAATTAAAGTCTACATCAGCTTTTGTCATAGGTTATATAAATGAAGGAATTACTAAATGAAAAATTAAATTTTTTGAGCGAGAAACAAAGCAGCACTAGACAAAGAAGCCTTCTGAGACAATGTGTGGGATGATAAAGCAGCGATTCATGATAGATATTAAAAAGCAAAACTCTGTAAAACACCGGCAGGTAGTCCTGTACTGTGTGGGCACACGGTATTATGCAGAGGAAGAATATGGAGGGGGGCGGGTAAAATAAATCCTTTGAATTATAAATAAAAAAAAATAAAGTCATGCTTTTTGCTGAAGTGTAATGGAAGCCATTTATGTGGTCGATGATATCCTCCTTCCTGCCCCCTCTCTGTAAAAGCCAACTTCTTTTAAGAGAGAAGCATATCAAATGGGCTTTAGTCTCAACAGCTCGGAGGCGGAACAACCTAAACATGCCCTGCAGAGAGACAGCTCTGTCAGAAATCATACTTAGCCAAACCTAGTTCACAGTCAGAATATTTCAAATCTAAAGCTCCTGCTACAGACAGGCTATTTTGGGAATTTGTTTTTCCAACAGTTTTCTGTCCTGCTTTTAAGCATCTGAACTGAAAAAGAAAAACAAAGTTGTTTACAAATCTGACTAATTTGACAGTATCCCCTCCACAGCCTGTGGTGGTGCACCAGATCTGAGACCAGACAGTGGGCGGGGGGAAGAGGAGCAGGAGATGATGAATGAAAAGACTGAGAACAAGTGGAGATGAAAGGAGTGGGCAGATTCCCGCCTCCCCGGCGATGCGTGTGTGGTTTCACAAAAGCCAAATAAATGATGCTGCAGCCCAGAAGGGAGGGTAGCTCTACCTGAATCACTCTGACATCTCCTGCAGGTGCTGGTTTCTGTGGGGTTCAAATTACAGATTTTTAAATTGGGTCAATGGTAGAAGAAGAAGAAGCATAGACACCAAACATAATGCAATGTGATCTGACCAGAAAGCGAATGCAGGGCTATTTTAGTCACATTTAGCCACTAAATAACAAAATATTTGTTTATTTTCTTCTTACGGTATACTGGTTTACTAAGACCTATGCTGAGACTCAATGTGAAGATGTGTAAAAAATTTTTAGGAGATTTCGAAAAGTTCTTGCAATGAGTTATCTACCTTCAAGATGTTTGCTGTAAAAGAGAAAAGTACAAGAATCAAAGTTACTTTTTGTTTGTTGCTTTGATTATTTTTTCAATTTAAGGCATATCAGAATCCAAAAGTACATCTAGATCAGAAAAAAAATATGAAGAGAAAATCAACTTTTGGTCGACGTCGGCCAGCATTTAAGTGACCAAAGCTACCAGCGCTTCAAACACAACTTACCAAATAAAATCACTGCAAACAATCTGAGCTGATTTCATTGGTTCATCTGGGGAAATTGAAGAAAAAAGTACCTCCCAAACAAAGATCAGAAACAGGCTGCGATAGAAAACTGGCAAAAATCATAGAAAACAAAGAATGGTGATGTTGAGAGATGGAAGGAGCTTGCAGAATTGTAGCAATTCCTACAAGTCAAGGATTTGCAACAAAGTTTTAAACTTTAATTTTCTTAATTTCATATATGTTTTATGACGTCAAACTCCTAAGAGGCATAGTGACATACTTGGGTAAGTACCTCTACCTACTACCAACAGAATACCTAAACTTTTCAGGGATTTTGTGCAATATGTGAATAGTATGGGTTCATTTTCTATTCAGCATCCCTCCGTCAACACTTTGTGAAATTACCTTTTTCTACAGTATATTAGGATCTTTTAGAGCTATTTTTCTTTGCAAAATGACTCAAGGCTAAAATTAAAGTGAACATCAATTTTCAAGTCATATTTTAAATGATCAAGCAGGTTAACGTCTAAGTTTCAGTGGGTCATTGTAACACACTTTAGCTGTTGTAGCTATTGGGGTGTTGTTCGTCCTGCTGGAAGGTAACGCTTCACCACTGAAAGTCTTTTCCATCAGGTTTTCTTCAAGATCGCCCTGACCTTAGCTGAGTCCATCTTCTTATAAAGTCTGACCAGCTTCCCTGTCCCTGCTGAGGGAAAACGCACTCAATCAATGATACTGCCACCGCCATCTTTCAGTGACGGAGTTTAATGCTCATGCCCGTGTGGACTGTTCCTTCACACAGTTTTTTCATGTAAGTGGAAAGGTTCAATTGTCTCATCTTGAGTGAGCATCACTTTCCCCCATATGGGCTGCAAAAAACTGTAAACATGATCTCTCATTATGGCCTTCTCTAAATGCCAATTCGTCCACGAAGGCCAGGCTTGAAGAAAACACAACTAACAACGGTTCTGTCAACAGATTTTCCCACCTAAGCTTTGGATCTTAAGCTGCCCCTTGGCTGCTTAGAGTTAGCTTCTCTCCCTCTAGGCTGCTCTTATGATTAATGCTCTCCTTGCCCGATATGTCAGTTTAGGTGGAGGCCCATGTGTTGTAGGTGTGCAGTTATCCCATACTGGTTCCATTTTTAGGTAGTGGATAATAGTGCTTCATGAGATTTATAAAGCTTTTATGACTTACGCTAGCTTTAAGCATCTCCACAATTGTATCCCTGTCCATGATCATTTTCTTTTAATGATTCCGTTTGCTCATTGCTGTACTCCAAGAAACCGCTGAGGCCTACACAGAGCCGATGGATTTATAAATAAATAAATAAATTAGACGCAGGTGGATGCTATTTACTAATGATGAGACATCCGAAGGCAGTTTGTTACGTTGGACTTTACTTAGGAGAATCAGAGTAAAAGGGTTTGACTATTTCCACAAGACACTGTATTTCTTTAGCTCATGCATTATGACTTTAACCTACAGGCATGACAGACATAATGGGATGTGAAATTCAGGTGACCAAAGTTGCAGTGTCAGAAGTTTGATGACCGTCCTGCTCAGCCTTTTACATCTGTACGTGACATGTCACAATCCCAGCCATCATCACAGCAGCGCCCACGCTCACGTCGATGAGAAAACAGAAAATATCCAACTCAAAAATAGTTACAAATCCAGCTAATGAGCAGCTGTGAGGACACAAGCATGTATGCTAAGATAGAAATAAATAAATAAATAAGCAAATGCGGAAACCTAAGTGTGCATTAATGAGTAAACAAACAAATTCAGTGTCTGGGCTTTGTGAAGATGAGCTTATGCGGAAAGGCGCCTCTCGCTGGCTGTGAGGAACATCAGAGAACAGTGGGCTGTGAATGAACTGCTCTTATCAGCCACGTGCAGTTCCCCACCACTGGAGGGGAACTAGTAAATATCACATGCTTAATTATAACCAGACAGCTACTTGTCTCAGTTTTCACAATGACGCTTTCATCTCGCTCTGCTGCTGCTTCAATGAAAGCGTGAGAGTGAAAGAAAAAAAGAGGAAAAGGGAAGGTTTCTGAGATTTCTTTTCATTCTTTAAAAATATCAGTTGAAAATTAGGAAGTTTTCAACATTTCTTAAAAGAGATCTGCTGACTATATGAATCAATCCTGCTGCTCAGCCAGGAGCCGTCTGTGAGCTCCTCCCTCGCCGTTATCAATGCGAGCCATCAGCTTGCACTACTACACATTCCTTCCCCAACTGTCAGACAAGCTCTTGTAGCACAACTTAATATGGCCACTTGCTGTTAGAGGGAAGAAGGAGGCGGCTGCCAGGCACGACAATGATTCACAGAAGAAGAAAAAAAAAAAAAAGCAGAAACAAGCTGCAAAAACAAACGTAGGCGCGCTCACACACTCCAACGCCAAATGTCACCAATGAGTCACTAAACAGTCTGATGGGAAGTGCTCAGTGAGCTGTCAGAGGAGGTCACTGCAGTGTGTGGAGTCAGTGATACGAACAAAGCGTTGAAGGGAAGGGAAAGAGGAAGGTTGAAGAGTTTGTAGTGTGTGGCTGTCGGCTTCAGGATGCAAATGGTTTCAGTGGTTTTTCACCCTGTGCAGGCTAACAGAAAGTTAGCTGGCTCGGCTCGCTGAAAGCACCGACGCCTTATCATGTTTGCTTCATGGGTCAGCTGAAGAGTGACATGTTGGACGCAGGAGACGCTTGACTAATTAAGTTGTCAGTTTTAAGGTTAAACACTGATTGAGAAGCTCGCAGAGAGCCATTTTAGTTTTTATAGTCCGAATGCCCTTTTACGCATTCAAACTGTTTTCCTCCATGAGACACACAATTGACAATAAGGATGAAATCAGAACTGGAGAGCTCAAATGGAAAGCATGGCTCATTTTAAGGCTCCGTTATAAGTAATGAGCGGATATTTTCTGGCTTCTAGCAGAGTGGTGCTTTTCGGAAAAGAATCCACAGTGGGAAGTGGGTCATCTTCTCTAGACAGAAATAAAACAAAGTGTAAATATTGCACTCTAACCACTAACATGCATATGTGCTCATTAAGGTTTCATAACCTTAATGAAACCTTAAGGTAAATTGTTTACAGGATAAATTGTAAACATTGAAACAAGATAAATTGTTTGTATCTTGTAACCAGGTTGCTATGTATTGCAAATTTTTGCTCAAGTCCCTCTTGAAAATGAGCTCTAGATCTCAACGGGGTTTACCTGATTAAATAAAGGAATATGAAATATAAATTGGAAGTAGTTATTGAGGTAGGGGCTTGATAATTTACATCAATAAATCAGTCCCAGAATCAGCCTCATTATCTATCAAATATCTGTCTGAAAGATTAATTCTTTCATTCCAAATGAAGGAAAACCATCATGCATTTAAAGAAGCGAGAAAAATTTACACTTCAGTTGAGAAAAAACTGTAAGCGTAAACAAGATTCTTTATTATTTAATTGAGTAAAAAGAAAGATAAAAGCAAATTTATAAAAGCAAATATGCCAAACACTCTACAATCTAGTATTTCAAATATAAGGTACATTTTTCTAAAAACAAACTTTAATGTTTAAAATATTTTCAATGCCGATTTGAAGTCTAACTCTAAAGTTTCATCTCAGGAACCAAAAACATTACTTGAAGACAAATTTTGAGCTCTGACAAACAACTGTAAGAGGAAACAAAAAGGAAATCCGAGGTTTAAAAACCATCTTTGATCCATCAGTTTCAACGTCAGATCGGCCATGATTGAACAGGAAAAGGAAGTGCCAGTGTGAGTCAGATGGAACCATTTGCATTTCTGCCATCTCTGTCTCTCACAGGTCACTCAGAAATGCTAAGTGGTACTTGGTTTCCTGGCTCAGTTAATTGGATGTTGTGTTGGTTTCTCTCTTTGGGTTTGAACTTTGATGACATGAAGGAAAATATTGTACAACACAAAAATCTAAGGAAATGAGGTGAAATGTATGTTGCAAAAACTATAAACTTGTAAAAACAGAATCGTTTATTCCAGCAAAATCCCAACAAACTGGTCAGGGTTTAAAGGCATGGAAAAACACCCAAATCTGCTTCTAGTTGTCTTTGTTTCTCATGACTGAGTTAGAACACTGTTCTGTTCAGCAGAAAGAGCTTTGGGGAAGGAGTCATCACACGGCTCTAATTAACCAATTGGAAATAGACTTGGGATAATGCAAAGAGATTCATTATGCTAGATGTGAAAAAGACAACACCAACAACATGTGAATATCACTGCCAGTTTCAATGACAGCAGAGGCAAGAGATAAACACATTTTTTTCTGTTTTAGGTTTACTGAAAGCATACACAATCTGTGTGGAATAATATTTTTTAAGATAAATCTAAATGTCCAGCAAGATCATTTGAAAGGAAACAGTTGTTGCTCAGGCATGTGTTTCCTGTTCACTACGCTGAATGGATGGACATTTGAATCTAACTTCATATTAAATTGAATTAATTTTATGTTCAAACTAAATGCAAAGTCCAAAAAAAAAAAAATCATGAATATAATTCAAAGAATGATTTATAAATCTGCCAAGCTTTCATCTGCCTAGTTACCAGTGCCAGAAATTAAGCAGCATCCTGAACCATGAGTGCATGCTTGCACAAAGACAAAAACCCACACAGAATAACCAGAGGGCAGAACAGCATGTAGGTCAACCTGTGGTCAGCTGATCTGGACTGATCCTGTCTCTGTGTGAGTGAGTGAGTGGCTGGTGCTTTGAACCAAAGTAACACCAACACACGTCTCTCTCGAGAAGGATTTTCAAGTCTAAAACGAGCACTTCTGCTTTTTGACTGGTCAAGAGAAAACCAAACTAGTTCTGCTTCATTTACAACTCATTTTCAACGCAAACAAAACTTTGAAATAAATCAGCCGTCCGTCCACCCGCTCACCTTTGATCCTGCCTCGTCTGTGAGAACACAAGCAAAGAAAACAACACACTCTCACACTTACCGAAAGCTGAGCAATGCTCCACATCTCATCTAATTTCCTCCATAGTGCAGAGGAAAAGACTCAATTGTCACAGATGCTGGCGATCCCGCAGAGGCCAGTGGCAACTCTCGAAGCTTTCGCTGCTTTCAAGCCTCCTGCCAGCACCTTCTCACTCTCCCCCCTCGCACATATCCTTTACCCTGTTCTCTCTCTTTCTTTCTTTCTTTCTTTCTTACTCCCCCCTGTCCTCCTACTCCTCCTTCTTCTTCTATCTTTCTTTTTTCCTCCACCCTTGCTCTCTGATCTGTCTCTTCCCCTTGTCCGGCGTCTGCACAATATACATCAATTATTCAGAAGCAGTCTCCCAGTTTCTTCAACTTATCCAATCAGAGTGAGGCTCAGCGCTAATGGGCTCCTGCTGTACCTGCTACCGGCTCCAACACACTCTCGAGACATTGGGTTGGGGGGAGGAAGAGTGGGAAGGACGGAGGGAGGGAAGGAATAGAGAGGGGAAAAAAAACAAGAGAGAGAGAGCAGTGGAGACAGTCGAGGAGGAGCAGAGGATGAGAGGAAGTGATAAAGACAGCAAGCCAACGAAGACAAACAGGAGAAGAGATTAAGGAGCCAAGATGTTCGAGTGCTTCTCACCTTTGTCGTAATGGATGTGTTCAGTCTAGCTCTCCATTTCCTTGTTTTTTTTAAAGCGTGCACAGGGAAGCACACATGCATAACACAACCTCTGCAACTGCCATTTGTCAAAGAAGGGCAAAGAACAACAGAATAAAAAAAAAACGTTGCAAACTCAGTTTGCAAACTTGCATAAAAGGGCGGAGCTTAGTTTGTGATGCGGGCTGGCTGGGAGGCAAAGCACAAGAGAGGAAGTGGAAGAGGAAGAAAAATCAATCTATTTAGAGGCAGACAAGTAGTAATTTATTTGTCTTATCAGAAAGAAAGGGGGGGTCCTTGCCTGGAGGACAATGTAATCTGATCATGTCCCCCTTTGTCTTCATCAATGGATCTAACAAGCACATCAGAAGTGAGCAGAATATCTGAGAGAAAACGAGGAGAAGCGGGTCAATGAATTGGAGTTCAACCCGACAAGAAGAAACAACCGAGCTGTCACCTAAATGTAGAGAAGCAGGCTGAGAAAGAGAGAGAGGAGAGGAGAAGGAGAGGGGGTTGGGGGAATTGAAGTGGCCTCGTGACAGCAGAGGGAAGTTTTTGTTTGTGTGGCTTTTTGTGCAGAACACTCTGTCATCAATGGTTTTCACAAATACTCCACGTTGCACTGAAAAACACCCACATACATAGAAATATAACTTTACAGGGTGTGTCAGAAGCCCCCAGGCCCCCACTCGTGGAGGTGGAGGGGCAGAGCTGGGGTGGGGGAGTTGAGTCCTGAGGTGTGGGTGCCGGATCAGTCAAGCAAGAACAAAAAGAGGATTTAAATGATTTGCTCATCCGGTTTTGTACCAGAACAAAGTCCTCTGTGTTTGGATTACGAAGCGCAGGCACAGCTTGGGATTCAACCGGAGAAACGAATTTGCCTGCAATTGTGCAAACCGAACCAATTAGGCAGAAAGTGACGGGAGGACCTGATCAGCTCTAACGCGTCCTCCTCCCACCACGCGGGCTTCACTTCTGTAAACTCCAGAGGAAAAGTTCTGAGGGTGGATTTGGGATTGCGAAGGGGTTTCATCATCTGAAGCGCAACCGCTAGAGAGTGTGAGAGGAGAGGCCTGCATGCTAAAAATAACTCCAGTTTCTTCTTAATAATTCAGCACACTGCTCTTACTCAGCAGTAATTAAATATAAAAGTATGTTGGGTTGATTGGGTCAGTGATAAAGGATCTATATCCTTCCATAGTTTTAATCATTCAGGGAGAAGATGATCAAAATGGATATACTCCTTCCAGAAAAGTTTTCTCATCCTTTTGACTTTTCTTAATGTTGTTATGTTTCAACCACAAACTTCAATATATTTTTGGGATGTGTTATGATGGACCAACACCAATGAAATAACTTTATTTTCATAAAACAAAATGTGCTGTGCAATAATAATCAGCTCCATCTAACCTCATACACCCAAACACAATCCGGTGCAACCAATTGGCTTTAGAAGTCATCCAATTAGTATATAAACTCCATCTGTGTGTAATTCAATGGCATTATAAATAAAGCTATTCGCTGAAGGCCTCCGTTTCTTAGGAAACATCAGTGAAGAAACAGCATTGCAAGGATTAAAGAACACCAGACAGATCTGGGAGAAAGTTGTGGAGGAAGCTGGGTTGTGCAACAGAAATATTTCCTCAAGATCTGAATATAACACAGAACTCTGCTGGATCCATTAATTGAAAATTTAAAAAGCATGGTTCAAATGCAAAGCTACCAACACAAGGTCATCTACCCAAACAGGTAGCATTAGTCAGGTTTGTGTTTACCCTGGAGGAGCTGCAGAGATCCACAGCTCAGGTGGGAGCAACATTGGACAATACTTCTTTTAGTTGTGCATTCAACTAATGCGTTCTTTACAGCGGAAGAGCAAGAAGTAACCAAACGCTGAAAGCAGTTTGCCACAATCTAGATCAGCATCACTGTGAGGGAAACGCACCAAAATAGCTGCAGCTGTAATAGTAGCAGAGGGTTGTCCTAGAGGGGTTGCAAGCAACATGTTATAGACCTTTACTTTTACAAACTTAAGAAAAAACTCACCAAACATCTTCTATCATTAGGACATTAAATGCCCTAATGCATTTAATGTTTTTGTTTTAAAAAATAATCATGATGATTATGGCTTTTTTCATAAAAATTGATACTTTGGAATGATAATAATCCCAGTTTTTGACTATTTGTATCCATTTTTTTGTGTCACAAGAACATCTCAGTACTTTAGCACCACCCTATGCAACTTGTGTGCTAAAAAAGTTTTATTTTCAGAGCAGTATTTGGCTATATATAGTGGTAATAAACCTTCAAATCTTTTTTTTTTATCGCTTTTATTAATGTTGGAATAAATAGCTTTAGTCATATTGCCCATTCCTAGAAGGATTGTGACAAAACGTAAAAAAGAAAAAGAAAAAAAAAGTTTTACTTTGGCATCTGTAAGCATTACATCGTTGTCACCTAAAAGCAGAAAAAGTGAGGACACTCTTCTAAAAGAGTTTAATGGAAGTGCTTGGGTTCACTTGTCTGCTTTAGGGTTGTGCGTCGGTCAGAGGACACGAGGTCAGCTGCAGCCACACCCGGGAAGTTTTCTGTCACTGCTGACAGAACGGCTGTCCTCCTGATGTGACTGCAGCAGGTCTCACTCTGTACACTGACTGAGCTCTGACAGCTTCTGTCTGCAAAGGTAATGCTAGTGATGCATATGTGAGCATGTGGGAGGGATGCAAGCAGTCAGAGGAAGAAGAAGAAAAAAAAGAAGCTTTGTTATTAGTGTTGTTTCCCACCAAACTTTCGTTCTTCATCAGCTACAGCCAACACATGACTAATACTGAAACAAATGTTTTAGTGCTGTGTAAATTTCTCAGCCAAGAATACTTAGGATAGTCAACCGGGTCAGCAATTTAAAATAAATAAATATTTCTTTAACAACACAGAGAACCAACGAGCAGCTACTATATCTGATTGAATCATTTAAAAAAAGAAAAAGAATAAATATCACTCCAAAGACAAATTATCTGCAACCTGGAGAATGTCTATTCAAGTTCAAGATACAACTCATTTGAAAATGTAACAGTTTTGACATTTAATCCGAGTTTATCTTCATAAAGAGAATGGCTACGAGCTTGATGACAGACTGGCATATTCACCGAGGATGGAAACAGCAAAACCCTGGAGGGATTACGGCAATAATCTGATTTGCTGTCTGCTGAACTTCACAGTATCCCAACAGCTCAGTCTGTTGGGTTGGGTTGTATTTGTAGGGCAGCTGCACACCTAGTTTATGACAAACCTCTAATGAGCTGCAGGTCTGCTGCTAACAGACTACAGATTATCGAGTACGAAATGCTTACAAGGATTTGTGAAGAACGTTTAAAGAGACAGCTTTGTAGAGCACAGAATGACGACGCAAGCCCAAACCTCAGTAACCACCGATCAGAGACCGAAAGCTTCCAGCCACAGGTACAAGAATATAAACAGCATTAGAGCCGAGTGTCTTTACTCCAAGAATTAACAGTGGCAATGTTACATTGCCTAACAGCAGATAAGTCTCTTCACTGGCTGATTTCAGATTAGAGCAGCACAATAATCCTCCAGGCTTCACTGCAGGGTCACAATCTCCAGACAGCTCATCAGCAGCAGCCTGCTGTTGCTGAAAATCTCTCCGCTTGGTTGGACAGGTCGCACAGGGAAGAAGCCTTCTTTTCATTTTTCATGGTCTTTCACAGAACCAGGCCTTTGCAGTTCTCTGAAATCTACAAATGGCTAAAAGCTGACACACAAAACAGATGTCATTTGTACTGGATACTAACCTATGCAAGTTTCTCTTGTGGCCCAAACTGACAGCAGACGTTTCAAGTCAATAATTATTAGTTTTTTATTATTCTGAAGCTGATTTTTCTTGTAAAGAAAATGCGAACACCTACTCAACCACCTGAAATGTTGGCCTATCTTTTTTTGTCTTGCATATGTTTCAGTTTCACTTATCTTCAAAGTTTAGTCCAAATCAACAGAAAATGACCCAAATCTAAGGGCTAATCATGGTCTGCAGAAGTATTAGGGCTTCCTCTAATGTATACTGTACACTGCTGTAATATCTATTTCAATTTACACTTAAATTCGATTTCAGTTGTAATTTTTTATGTTACTTGCACAGCTTTTCTTTCTTCTCTAATTGCATTTTTAAGTGTCGTATTGTTGCTGAATCAAAACAATTTCTCTCTCAGGATCAATATAAAGCCTAGCTTTTATTAAACATGTCTGTCTTGAAAAAATAGCTTAGCACATTTCAAGTTTGATTGATGTTTCGAAAGTAAATATTTCCTTGACGAATCATTTCCTCGAGGAGACTGAAGACATCACCCCAGACTCATTGGCCCTGTTCTGGGCTCTCAGGTGTCAGATTCGCAGGCCTCTGTCGCCATGCCGACTGTCAGAAGATTACGCTGAGGCAGCGCAATTGGCCATACTTCCGATGAATGCACAAACTGATAGTGCGTCTTTCAAGAGGAGGAATACTTCTTCAACTTTTTCAGAACACAACCGCAAACATTATTTTTTTCTGGTTGAATTTTACTGACACAAAGCAGCACACAACTGTGAAAGAGGAAGAAGAGATTTTTTTATAACTGAAACTGGTATTCAGTTATATATTTGAATGCTATACAGAACTATTTTCTTGCAATTATAGCTGAAAATAGTCTGTTAATGTGTCTAACAACCTTTTAAGACAGAGGCATCAAACTCTCCTCATTTTATTTGAAAAACAGAATAAGAGCCAAGTAAGAGCACTTGTAAAGTCTTGCACTGAGGACTGTAGTCTTACTGAAAGGTCAGTTTGAGATCGTTTGCAGCCTCCAGTGGGTTTAATTCCAGGATTCAACAAGATTTAGGTCCATTCATGTTCCCATTAACTCTCATTTATTAATTAACTTGATCTGTATTTAAGGGTAACAGAGTAAAGCAGGCTGAATACAAATGAACGCCACCCTTTCCAGATTTTTTTAGTAATGAAAAGATCTTATTTTATTTTTTTTAATTTATTTCGAACATGATAGAAGTATAAAATTATGAATTAGGGATGGGCATTTATCATAATGCATATTATTTATATTTATCAAGAAAAATTTCAGAAAAACACAAAACTGACAGTGGTTGTAAATGTTATTTTTGCGTTTTTCTCCGCTGTTGGTTCCTTGAGAGCATCAATAAATATAACTAAACTCTAAATTATGAATAAATGCAGTTACTGTGTGCAGTTGAGTGGGATAAATCATACTTTTAATTAAGTGGCATCCTGAAGAAGCCTATTTTAAATGAGAATGTTTTTCAAGAACAACATCTCTGTTTGTGGCCGTTTGAATGTTGTCACTGACATAGTTACCTAAAAAATAAGCAATTTAAACTTCATCAATATAACAGAAGGAAAACAAAATATCGCGCTAAAATTTTAAGTACATTTTGCCCACCACTAGGATGAATCCTTCTCCTTCCAAATCACAAGTATGAGCAAATTTTTATTTGTGTATCATGTAGGATGGAAAAAATGTGAACATTCATGTGTTATGAACAGAACAGTGAAGATAAACCTAATCTGCTTTGTTTACTTTCTCCTCCATCCCGTCTGGTTTCCAGACAAATGTCCATGTATGGACAATCCCCCTTTACTCACAGTCCGCCTGCCATCCTCATGTGATGAATGCCTGGGTCAGATCTTCTGCTCTGACCCTGCATAATTACACTAAATCTCCCATTTGTCCAGCATACGTATAAACAGCTTTTCCTGAAACTCCACATTGCCTCCTAATAGATCCCAGAATCATCAGTAGCCCTGAAGATGATTCTGACTGTCAGCCGGGCCCAGCCAGCCAGTCCGGGCCGTGCCTGGACAGCAATCACATTATCCCGACACAAGAACACAGACAGACAGAGAAATACAGCGATCAATATTGTGCGCTGACGTCTGTCAGAGCACTTAGGGTTCCTCCCAACAAGATGCTGTCTGCCACAACTGAAAGAAGATATTCAGCTTTAGTAAATGTACTTATCGTGGACAATGTGAGTGAAAAACGCCGAGGTTGATACGTTTCTGCCTTTTGAGCGGCAGGCTGCAACACAATGGGGCTTGCATGGAGAATAATGGGATAAGATTACACAGCGCTACTCTCAGTCACCGCAGTTCCTGTTTTGTGCATGTGAGATAATTGGCTTGTCAAAAACCACAAAGAAATCAAAGCGTTTAATCAAAATATTTAACTCTCCTGCTTATCTAACCAGCTGAGCAAAGGTTTATCTGTGTTTCGTGTGGCTGCCGACGGCCTCGTGAAGGGTCCAGCACGTACGAGCGACACATCTCCAGCTATCCATCTCTTTATTTCCCTCCCCTCCCTTCTCCATTCTGCCTCGGCATGCTTCGCTCTGACAAATGCACAAGAACCAGCTGCTGCTGGTGAAGCACGGGAGGCTGGGAGGGGAGGTATGGATTGGAGGAAATTGGATTTGATAGATAAATGTCTGAGGATAGCATTACTGCTTTCCCTTCCCCGTTACATGTGTGCGCACGCCTGCAGCTCACACTCCACACGCAAGCGCACCCACACAGGTAGGGCCACACAGCCTGCTAGTGTTGAGTAGACTGTTTTTCTGAGGGTTCCACTCAGACAACTCATCTCAATAGCACATTAATGTTTAATAGGATCTAAAAATATCGTGACATTATCATACTCTGGGCTTTTTGTGTGCTGTCTGTAGTTGCTGTTGGTGAAAAGAAATCAAACACTTCCAAATCTCAGATTAATGGGGACTTTAACATGTGCGTTTATTTGCTTTTGAGCACTTTATGGTTATAGGTCCACTACATAATCTGGTAAATTAACAACAAGTTAAAAGCAGTGATTTAATGAGATAATTTTGTTTTTCTACGTCAGCAGTACTAAATGGCATAATGGATGAACATGCATCAGCTTGCATTTTTTGTTTGGCTGGAGGGTCTTTACCTGCAGACTTAGGAGTGAATTTGTCCCGGTTGGCAGCGCACACAGCAAGCAACCTGTAGCCCAGGTCCAAGTCGAACCCCTGCTGAGCAGCAACGCGGCTCACCACCTGCAGAAGGAGTCATAAATCAGGAAGAGTCTTTTTAGGCTGTGTTAAAACCCGGCAATCCATATTTTTTAACCTCAGTGACTTGCGTGTGATTTCTTTACTGTACATAAACCTTCGGCCCTGATCAACATATCTTAGTTGGTTTTCAGTTTAACATCTTCTCCCTCACATTTTTAAGCTTTGACAATATATTGAAAATATTGTAAACCCATTCAGATAAATAGAAATGAAAAATGATTTATCATTTTGAAATCTTTTCTACAAAAACAATGTGTGATATGCATTTGTAGCTAGCTCTGTATAATCCCCAGTCACTTAATCAACTCCATTTTCTTGTTGTTGCTAAGCTAAAACATTCCTGGAGCATGAAGCTGCCACCACCATGTTTCACTGTGGGCATGGTGTGTTCAAGGTAACGTGAGCTTTTAGTTTTTTATTACAAATAACTTACTGCATATAAAAAAATGTAAGGGTTATGAATATTTTTGCAAAGCCCTGCGTATAATGCGAAACTTCAGATTATTTCCCTGAGTGGGGAAAGGTTGAAATAACTTCAGGGAGACGTCAATTATTCTAGAGACAATAAGTAAAACCTCTAGACTTTAACATGATATTACAAGAAATTCTGAGGGATGTGAAATAAGATTAAAGAGAAATATGCAGAGGGGAACTACTTCAACACACACTTTCTTTCATCTAATGAGCTTTTTACAGCCCCAATAGATATTCGTCACAAACAACAAAGCAAATATATCAACGAAAAGTGCTTAAAATCTGTGCCAGCAACTAGATTTATTAGGCAGGAATTAATCATCACAAATAACCTTATACTTCTAGTGAGTGTATTACATTTATCTGGACATGTTTAGGCGTCATCAGCACGTCAACATAATCCATCCGGCCAAAACTATTATGCAACCTCTGCTGAAAAACGGTCAAAGTAGTTGCTGTCAATCGTTTGATTTCCCTCGTAAGTGGGTTGGCCCCTCGGTTTACACGAGGCAGGCGGCCAGCTACGAAGGCCAGCCTAGATTCGACATGGATTTAACAGTGTTTCACCTCATAAGCCTTTTTTTCAGCCTAATCTCCCTCGCAGGATGTACATGCGGGCCCATAGTTCTGTCAATATGAAAACAGTGTTGGAATAAGTGCTGCGAGGTTAGTGGGTTGCTCAGATTTGTGTTTATCTCTCCTTCCTGGAGAAAAAATAAAAATAAAACAAAACAGCTTTGTGGTTTAATCCTGCTTGTTGCTTGAAATGGACATCCTATTTTGCCTCAGGTCAGCTTCTGATTGACAATAACCTCTGACAGGTCCAGAGGAGACGGTTCTGTAAACTGCCAGTTCATTTAATTTCATACAGTTGCCTGGTACAAAGATCAATCCCCTTTGCACAATTCTCAAGATAATCCAGAGTCCTGGGACCTAGAATTTCCAATCATGCCAGGCAAATATGTGTTTTCTTCTTTCACACTATTAGAACAACCAGTTGGCAAGTAGATAGTTGGAGATAGCATGTAGATAAAGACTTAGTGACCCCAGGTTGCCACTATTTGCAGCAATTCTCTAACAGTCAGCCTCTGGGATATTTACTTAACCTTCTCAAAATAAGCTTGAGATCTTGTCCCATCTTTTTCACTTCAGTTCCAGTTGTTTTAGAGTTTTTAATAAACCCTGATGGCGAATTTAAGTAAGTTTAAACATCCATCCATCTTGGCAGTTTCATGGGGCAGCAGGTACCTGTCTCTAGTGGTTAGAGGTCAAGAGGTTGGACACATCTTGGACAGATTGTCAGTACTCCCTAGAGGTACACAGACACATAGGACAATTAACCATGCACACACTCAGACCTAAGGGCAATTTAGAGAAACCAATTAACCAAAAAGGGATGTTTTCAGAATGTAGGGGGAAAGCCGGAGAGCCTAAGGAGAAACCACACATCTATGAACAGTACATGCTAACTCCATGCAGAGAGACTCCAAGGCATCCAGGACCTTTTAGCTGCAAGGCAACGGCTTAGGTATGTGATAATTTTCATGTAGTTATTTCTTCACCTATGAATTTGATTGCATGTGTGCTACTTTAAAGGTGCAGTATGTTACTTTTATGTAAAAGTTTTATATATATTTGTTGAAACTGTCACTATGCTGTGGCAGTTTCAATTTACTCAGTTTTTTTGATCTGCCAAAAAAAAAGAGCACCTCTGCCTCCAGTGCTAACTAGAAACAACCAATCAGAGCTCAGGGAGAAGTCGGAAGAGATCGATCTTTTCGCTGATTATCTGTCTCATATTACACTGCCAAAACTTTTCATAAAAGTTAAATATTGCAGATTTAATAGAATGCCCCTTTGTCCATTTTGAACAGTAGATAACTCCACATGTGTTCACATGTCTATACCCAGAGAACACAAGAAGTTATGCATTATAAAATAACTGCAAGTAAATAACATTTTAGGTTTGCTTTTGAACAGAAATCAATTGCGTAGCACATCTGCATCCTCTGACTTTACACACCTACTTGATAAAGAATGCACATATACAGACAAAAAGCTACAATTACATCTCAGGAAAAAAAGTTGATAGCAATGGCAGCAGATGTGTCACTTTCATTGCCTCTGGTGCCACCGTGGAAGAGCTGTACATGCAGAAGATCACAAACAGAACAAGCAGCCTCGCATGTGGGATCCGTTTGATTTGCAGAGTTACTCATAAGAATGCTCCGACTTGTTGCTAGCAGTAATTCTTCAGATAAGCAGCAATTTGTTCTCAGAGTCTAATGAAACAATTTAGCTGATGGAAGGAGCCCCATGCTGAGAGGGATTCTGGCAGTGGGCTCCATTGTACAGCTCTTTATCACCCTTTAATAGGCTTTTATTTTTGATTTAGACGTTAACGATCATTTATCTGTTTGCTCTCACAAGAATATTGGCTGGAAACAATAACCTTGGAGTTGGGCTTTTTTTGAAGTTAAATATTTATGCCTGCTGGAAGGCTCAGGTAGAACTAAATGTGTGCATGTTGTTAGAAAGAAAATCCTTTATATTGTTCCACCAATTTAAAGAACAGAATGCCAGAGAAAGTGCTGCAGGGGCTGAAATTCTCCGCATGTATGGCCCGTTGAGAACCCCTCTTCCATCTGTTGCTGCACACTGACTAAGAGAAGACTGCTAAACCTTTCCCTAAAAATAAAATGTTCCCATTTTTCATGTAGCAAAAAGAAGACTGTAGGAACAACGTGACAGATATAGTGTTGGTATGCACCTTCTCTTATTTTACCAATAACAATGTGTCTGAACAGTTCCAGTCTAGTTTACAGGCACGGTACCTGTATAAATGCAGCCCTGGTCAAAATCACAATTGACTGAATTTGTGCTGTTAACCATCAATCAGAGTTTTGATTTTGATAATATCTCTCATTATGTTCTCCAGCAGAGATTATAATCAGTTCATACCATTTGATTAATACCTTTTGAACTTCAACTGGTCACAAATGCCGCTGCCAACGTTATTACCAGACTTCCTTCTGCCGAGGATATTCTGCCATTCAATAACTTCATTAGCGTCCTGTTAAATACTGCATTGATTTTAATCCCCTCCTTCTTACTTTCAAGCCTCCCCATAATGTTGCACATCCATATCTGTTGTATATTGACACACTGATATTCCTTCACAGATTTTGAGATACACATCTTCTACTTCCTTTGATTTAACACATTACTCGCGATACTAACACTGACTTAACACTGAGCAACCATACCTAGGAAATCTCTCCCACAACCAAATTAAAATGTATTAAAACAGTTTTTTTGAGTTTTCTTAAGATGTTTAATTTTGTTCTGTTCTCTGTTTTTTTTTTTACATTGTGTTTTCGCTTTTAATAGGCATTTCCTGCATATTGTGATTTGGTACTAGAATTGTTGTCCTTGAGCATGCTTTTATTTGTTTAAAACTATTGTTTTAATACTCAAGGTTATTCCTAATGTGAGAATCTCATACCTGGTTATAATTAGAATGCCTTGCCGATAACCTTTTATAAATTGCCTTTAAAGCAATTTGCAGAAAAACAAAGACACAGTCCAAGCATTGAAACATAAAAGATGTGGACACTTTGTCTCGTCTTCTGTTTTTGCACTAAACTATGCACGTCTAATTATTGTTTTGCTCCCGTCTTCTAAAAAGTACCTGAAAAAAAATCGACCAAAACCATAATTGTAGTTTGCATACCGTCAGACATCCCATGAGACTTTGCTCGAAAGGTCGCTGGAAGGCCCGGGGATCTCCACACCAGTCGAGCAGCTCCGTGGCAGCCGAGTGGAAGTTGGCCGGGTTCTGTAAGTGCTGTGCAAACACACATAGACCCATTAGAAGTGAAAAGAATAAGTGTTATTTCTTTCCTCACGTTTTAGTACAAATTGAAAAAACACTGAAAACCTAATCGTTCTGCAGCCTCCAACCTGCCTTGATTTAACGTCTTGTGTTTCTGCACAACCCTGTGAGGACCTTGACTCTTTCCAATCTACGCCCACTTGGAGTTCTGCTGCATTGTGGGAAGAAGATCACACCCATATCAACAATGATGCCAGTGTTTCTTGTTAATCTCTCTTGGCAACACCCATCCCTCGCCTCCATGACCCGCACAGCAAACGAACCGTTCCCTCCAATCTTCTCTCTCCCTCGCTCACTCTTTGCCTTATTCATTGCTGGTTTTCAGAGTGTAACACACCAGAGGTCCACTGCCTGACTTGGCTGCGCACAAAGAAAACAACCTTGGTCCTGGCAGCTATGTGTGGAGGCTCAATGTGAGCCGTTGGTGTGTTGTCTAATCTCTTTCACTCTCTGTCTGCCTCTCGCTTGTTCACTGAGGCCTGAAACAGTCGAGTCTTTTCTTCTCACTGTTTGAGGGCTTCTGAGGCTACCAGGACACAATAAGCGGTTTTTAAAATTGAGCTCCCTTTCTTCACTCCTCAGAAGGTTAATAGCTCTGAAACGGCACAGAGCTGTGGCTTGCTCAGTTGGCGAGACTGGAGCCCACTTGAAAGCTTTTATTATTCCTATCTGGAGCTAAAGCATCTTGTTTTGTGTTTTCCTGCAGAGGAGGTAAAACTATTGTTCTTAGAGGGCAGCGGAGGTGAGTGTTTCTGAAAGGGCAGCTATTTGATGACAAAAAAGGACCTTCCTTGCAAACATGATGGGGATGCCTATAGAAAAACCCTCTTTAGTGATCTCATGGGCTTCGAGAGAGACCTTGGAAGAGTTGGGTTTGGACTCTCGAAGGTGTTTGACTGATGGCAAGACAAGAACAGCAAGTGAGAGAAAGTGAGAGATGCTCTTGTTCATTAAGAGTGAGAGGACAAGAGCCTCTTCTGGATGAGTGATATCATCTGGCATTACTGCTGCCTGATGGGAGGCGTATCAGCCTCCAGCATGAGGAAAATCAGACCTTGCACAGCAGGGGCTGTTTGTCTTGATCTGAGCCCAGCTCCGCCTCATGCAGCGGTCATCAATGACAACCTCAGCTCTGGTATGAGGGGGGAAGAAGATGATGTAAAGAAATATCTCTTCTAAGCTGGTGAGGGTGGGACATTTTACAGTTGTTCCTGTAGTTATTGGTGTTCAGGGGTTGGATAAGGATAAGAACGAGGACTGCAATGACCACCAGTGGTGACTGCAGCACGAAAGGAGCCAAACAACTGACAGAGTGCTCTCTGTGAAATGATTTACCTTCTCTTCAGGCAGCTTTAAATTTGGCTGTTCAGTTTCTACCTGGCTACTTGCAATAAAGTACACCGCTCAGCTATCTGCCAGATTTCCCAAAACCAAAGAAACACCCTTCTGGCAGCTCAACCCTCAGTGAATAGCCCTTTGAAGTTGGCTTTACCATGACTTATTTTACAGCATGAGCTGGCGTGTGTATAAACTCCACTAGAGTTCTGACTTTCATTAACTTAATCAAAGTAGCAACAAAAAAAGACATAGGTTACTTGATTTTAGGAAATTAATTTGAAATCGCTGACAGTTTCAATCAGTCTACAAACCACTTGAAAATGTATTCTTACAAACCACAAAACATGACTTGTTTTGACAGGACAACCATTAGTCATGAGCTCCACAAATCTGGCATTTATGGAAGAGTGGCAATAAAAGCCAGGGTTAACTGAAAGCTATGCAAGAAGTCACATTTGCCGTTTGCCACAACCCATATACGCAGGAGACAAAGACAAACGTGGAAGAATATGTTCTGTTCACAAGACAGCAAAATTAAATCTACATGTGATGGAAAGTTAATCTATTATGCTGTCATCTTAGACACGCCGCACCCATGAAAACATTGTTTCGGCAGCATCATGGTGTGGAAATGATTTTACTCAGGACTATTCAGAGCTGATGGGAGGATGAGTGAATTGTAGAAAACCTTGTAGAGGCAGCAAAACACTAACAACCAAAGTTCACTTTCCAGCCCCACAACAACCCAGGGCGACAATGAAATAGCTTAGATCAAAGCACACTCATGTGCTATAATGGCCCAGTCAAAGCCTAGAACTTAATCTAATTTGTTGCATGGTTCAAAGCTAGTTGAAATCCTTTGTCACCTCATATTTGATTAAAAATAATGCTGTGTACAGTAACAATCATTAACTGGAGCACATTAAAAAAACATTTATTGACTTTATTTATTAGCATTTAACATGTGACAACAACATATTAGCTGAAGCTCTTTCAGCTTCAAAGTACAATTGTTTGATGACAATAAATTACTGCATCATTTATTCAAAACTGCTGTGAACAGATGCTCCCAAGCCAATTTGACAGAGTTCAAGTTATCTTTGTCCTCACAATTTTACAACTATACACTATTGCTTAAAGGGCATGAATACTTTTGGACCAGCTCAGGCAATCAGTTAATTCTGTTCAGCAGAAACACAGAAGGAGAGGTGTCATCTCATAATCTCAAAATGAAAGCGCTATTATTTGTCTAATTTACTCTATTACTATCCTCTTCATTAAATTTTTATTTTAGTATTATAAGACAAGGCATCATTTAGATGTTGCAAGATATAAAGGCTCACACCCACGTATCATAAACAAATATGCCATCAGCCAGCCACCAAGTCAAGCAGCCCATGAGCTCTACAGACCATTAATCACACGCAGAGGCGGACACACTGGGATATGTTAGTGTCTGTGAGAAGTCTTCTGAAAGCTGACAGTCAGGGAAGCATTTAGGCAAAACGGCAGCGAGGGCTGGCATACGTCAGGAGCTGGCAGCATGATGTCAGAGAACACAGAACGGGGAGAGACAAACTCTGAGTCTGCTATGCAACTTTGAAGTCTGCTCTTGTGTTCATAGGCAGATTCCCTCCTTCTGTAGCCCTCTGCAACATGATCTGTATGACTAAAGCTAAGGGCCCAGACACACTGATGCCTAAATAAGGTGGTGAAAGGAGAAAGTAAGGCTGGGATTTCTTTCTTTCTTTTTTTTTGTCTTTGCCCACTTGGAGTCCATTTTCAAAGAGCAGTAAAAAAGGAAAAGCAGGAGTTTCACTTTATGCCCACCTGTTTGATGCACTGCAGCCTGTCGTTGGTCTGCTGGATATGCCGGTCCATTGATGGTAACGTGTTCATCTTGATGTCTCTACCGGGACTCCATTAAAAGTCTTTTTTGTTTTTTACTCTGCAAAAAGAAAAGATACAGGAGATGTACATCTGTTAGAGCTGTCAGGACCATTGTGTATGGAGTTCTAAGCCTGCGAGGTTCAAACAGCATTTCAGGCATTTGAACAGAAAACCTGTTTGCAAACTCTGAATCACTGAAGATCAGATGGATGACTGGACCAACAGGACCATTTTTTCATAATCTCTTTTTTTTCCATAATCTTTTACTAGACCTGTAAAATCTTGAAATCAAATTCCACATGTTTCCATAGTTTTCCTGAATGCACAGGAGCCACGGGTTACCATGATATTCTTTTTGAATCAGTGAGAAGCAACAATCTCGGCCCCATACTCTACAACTCCAACCATCTCACAGTGGAGGATTGAGTCGGGATTAATAGGTATCGTGCTGGTTCACCGATGAGGCCTCCATCCCCTCACCATCCCTCTGTGTTTATCTCTGTCAGCGTTGGTCCTTCCCACATTCCTTCACACAAAAGCCCAACTGAGGAACCACAGGTGGGGGGGTACGGGGGCAGGACTCCAGAAAGCTGCTCGGCACTGATAAAGGGTCCCCCAAGATTCCCCACCGAGTGAAACCAACATAACAGAGGCAAGACGCTCGGTCGGGGAGTTTTCATTTCAGTCTGGAGTGCTTATCTTTGATTGACTGCTGCATTTATGCACAGCATTTAACTTAGACACACACATTTAAGAGCATGTGAACTCAAAAAGCTTGAATTCTTTACTTTGATAAAAGCAAAAAAGGTGGAAAACTTCAAAGGAGCACTTTGAGAATGACACTGTATTGCTAATCCTCTCGGGTTTAAGCATTACCAGGGTGGAATTACCTGGAGTGCTCTTAAACACACAGCTTGCATGAGTAAAGAGAAATTATGGAGGAAATAATTTGTCAAAAGACCTTATTTATTCTTATCAGCTTCTACTGAGTGGTGTTTATAAAAACAGTCAAAACTGCCTTCCTCTGGGTCTAACTGCACAAATCATAACCATAACATCGGGTGGCCTTATACTGCCAAGTTGCTGTGCCTCCCAGTGTCCAGCAGATGTCTCCCTCTCCTGCTGCTAACCACCACCTCCCTCTTTCATACTTTCCACCTGCAGCAAGTCGTCCAGAAAGGGCTCCTTTAAAGCCTTTGACAAGTGCTACAAATCCCATTCAGCAGCCAACGGCTCTGTCTGCTGCTAACAGAGCACGCACCAGCCCGACGCTGGCCATCTGACCTTGTGGCTATTGATTAATTGGTCCTCCTGCAGCTCCACACCCGGCCGTCCCAACACAGTGAAAAGCAAAGATGTCACACCTCTTTTATGTTTCTCTGTCTGTGTTTATTTTACACAGTGGTCTCACCTCTGATGGAAAACATGTACCACCATTGTTAGTCAATGAAAAGACAGGCCCTTAGGTTCTGAAAGGAAAACGCGAGTGAGGTTGAAACAGCTGAGCAGGCGTCGTAACCGACATGAGAATCCACCTGACAGGTCTTTTAGTGACTGTTGCTCGAGCTCTGCACCCCTGTTCAAAACGATGTTGTGTGACCAATTAGGTTTCCCTGCAAATAGAGCTGAACTCCTTCTGTTTCCACCATTTTTCAGAAAATATATACTGGCCGTAAAAAGGCTCCAAATTGAGCATTTGTACAGATTTGTCTCCCACTGCAGTTTGACAACAAAGACAACCAGAGTACAGTGCTCTGCTTATGCTTTTTCCACAGATCAGTGTTTCAGATCCACATTTAAGTTTAGATATCCAAGATAATAAAAGTAAATACAAAATGCAGCTTTATTTTTTATTTAAATAATAAAAAATCAGCAATTGGCTGCAATCTCTGGAGGACTTTTGATCCACTCTTTATTTGGATAATTTTTTTAATTCAGAAAGTTTTTGCGTGAGAATGGACTGTTTAAGCTAATCTAACAGCATCTCAGTTAAGCATAGACTTTGACTAGACCACTAAAAAACCTTCCCTTTGTTGCGGTTGGCTTTTGAAATGTAACTGAGTTCTCAAAACAAAACAAAAAAAGCTGAATCATAGTTAATTCATAATATAACAAGGGGTGGGGCTGATTTTTCACATAAGACAAGGTTGATATGAACAGCTTATCTCCCCTTAACAAATGAAATCACAATTTTTCTAATAGTACCTTTGACATTAAAAATTGTTATATGAAATTATGTGTGACAAAAGGCCAACCGGAAGAAATCAGTTACAGATATTAAAGTTATTATTACAAATTAGACATTTTACCACCACTGTATAGAGGTGCATAACAAACAAACAAAAAAAGCATTACACATTCAGTCATGAAGTGCACATTACAACCTCCTCTTTAAACAACCGAGGGAGGATGCAGCTGTGTATCAGAGAAGGGTAACAAGCCACATGTGACACCAACATCCGAGGAAGAGTCTGTCTCCTTCTCTTGCCGTCTTTCTTTGCTACCCTCCCTCCCTGCATGTCTTCGTTTTCTGAGCAAAACAAGCCGGGGAAGCGGTGTGGGGAATGCGTGCTCTGAAACAAAAGCACAGTAATACGAAAGGCGCTGGAGTATGGAAGCAGGGGGAGAGCAAGAAGGGCTGGGCTTGACAAGGAAAAAAGGCAGAGGAAAACACAAAGAGCGTGTTGGAATTATCTTGTCGTTACACGTCCACACACACTTACAGTATGATCACTCGCAGCATGAGCGAGTTCTCATTTCAGACAAATGACTACCACATTAGTCAGGTGCAATGTGCTGCGTGAAAGTGATCAGTCACTGAGGGTTACATGGAAGTATCCATGCTGGCGGTCCTGACAGATGTTAGTACTAGCAGAATTGGATATCGGTAGATATCAAGTTGATATCACATGTAGTCATGGCAGCATTAATACAAAAAAATATAAAAAAATAATAATAATCGTTAGTTTGTAAAATTGAGCTTTTCTGTGGAGCTGTGTAACATAGGCTGCTCTCCCTCTATCACATAAAACAAAGTAATTGTGAATCAAACCTGCTTGCTAAACCTGTAATTGATAGCTCATATTTATTTTTGAAAAGATCTTGTTGAAGAAACACAAATCTCTTGTGAAGTGCAGCACATTACACGTACCTGTCTGCTAAAACAAGATAAATCTGTCGTAAACCTGTAAATGAAGTACGCTTTAGTTCTTCTTCAGCTGAGTTATAAAACATGAAAAGTGAAACATGTTCTACATTTTACTGTATTGTTTGATTTCCAGTGCTATAATTATTTATTGAATATTTATGGAATGTCTAACTAATAATGAAACATAAAGAATTTTTATTTATTTATTTATTTTAATCATAGTAGAATCAGGTAATCCTGGTAGAGAAAACTAAGAGAATTTAATTTGAAGTACATTTTCTGAACTTTATAATTTTTTTTAACATACTCCACATTGATTGATTTTTTTTAAAAAGTGCTAAGCTATAAATAAATTTAATTAAAACTATCCACTAATGAGTAAAAATGACTTTTTCATGTTATGAGGAACTGTGGTTGGTTGGCATTAATATTGAAATATCTGTTTTGGATGTCGACTGCAGTTGTCCTTTCAGTGTTATTCTTGGCAGGACAATTACTTTTTCAAGTATCAACAACAAGCCGTTTTGCCAGTAGCAACACTCTGAGGACACTTTGCTGCCATGTTTATCCATTTCTAAAATAGTTTGATTGATGGAAAACTGTCCTATTTCATTTTCTTTTAGACTGCCTTTCAAAGGTTGCTTCAAACATTCACATCCCTTGCCTGTTTGGTTTATGCATCATTCAACACCTTTATCAACATAAGGACACTTATAGAAGTGCACAAATATTTTTAAAAGAAATTAATGACTTTATTTCATGGGATTAGTCCAAGGTTAAAATGCTGTCATTGCAAAGCAATAAAAAAACAAATCAGTCCTATTACCAACTAAACATCCTGGAGAAACTTGTGAGTTTCAAGATGAGCCTTAAGGGAATATTTTTCTTAAAGCTGCTGATGACATTTTTAAGGTTTAGGGTTGAATGGATTTCAAAAAGGCCTTGAGAAGGAAGTACATTCAATACATAAAGAGATGTGCTGCTCTGGATGGCACTTTCTTCTAAAAAGAAAATGAGTAAAGGCATATTAGGGAAGGTGCTGCTGCTCTCTCTTCTCAAGCTCTGGTTATTGAGAGACTAAAGTGCAGAGGACACCAATGCAGAATATAAAAAAGCAATTGCTGTGAAGTTTGGCATGATATCAACTTCATTAAGGAGAGGAGGAAACTATTCCTCCTGCTCCCTTGACAGAGAAGAAAATCCTCCTCTCCTTTTCAGGACCACACATCCCCCCCTTCACCCTTGAAGCCCCTGGCCTCTCTACCTCTCTGTGTGCTTTATGCTCTTCTCCTCTGTAGCCCTCAGACATCATTAGAGCCACCCAGCATGCCACTTCCCTAACACCACCTTCCATTTTCTGTTCGATCATTTTCCTCTCCTCATCCCTCATATCTCAACACTCCTGCCACTCTCGCACCCCTCCTCTCTTCCTCCTTTTAGCTCTCCTCCTCCACCTCTTCCTCCTCCTTCTTCCCGTGGCCCCAAGTGGGAGCTGCCATAACAGGAGGTGGAATGGATTCATTTGCTCTAATGTGGTTTGGGCTGCAGCGTGGCACGGCGCAGAGCGACACTTTATCCCAGCACACAGGGCTTCTCTCCCTCACCGTCTGCAGTTCATGTGTTTTCAAACAGGCCAATCAACACCACTCAGCTGCACTGGCCTCTATCTCTCATTCCCTCCCACATACTCCGCTCTAAGTATGTCTGCAAAAAGCCACCAGCCATCTCTCCCTCTCTTACACACACACACACACACACACACACGCACACACACACACACACACACACACACACACACACACACACACTATTATCTCTAATGGCAAACTCTCATAGTCAGGCAGTCCCCTTTGCTGCCTTAATTTCCCCGCCGTCCAGTCTGGCCTGTCCGCTGCTGGTTCTTCATCGCCTCCAAACCGGCCTCCACCATCGCATCTCTGCCTGTTTGCCTTGTTCCTGCTTATTTTCTTGACTCTGTTAATCCTCTCCTCCATTTAATCTCTCTTGCTCTTCTTTTCCCTCTCAGCAAAGCCAACTATTAGTCATATTGCCCCCACTGGGCTTTATAAAACTCAGCCCTCTGCACACCCTCACAACCACTTGGCTCTATAAAAATGTGAAATGACTTGTCCCACGGGTGGAAAAAAATAAACTCCAAATAATCCCGTTTGTTTATCTTCTGTTTTAATGTGACAACTACGGGAGCGGCGGGCAGCTATGTGACACCCAACACTGCAATGCAAACAGCTGTGATGTGGAGATACATGAGCCGCTCTGTTTCTGCCTATAAATACGGACCTTCAGTTGTGGACTATTTCAGGTATGCGCCACGAGATCCTCCCCCTGAGAACTGATGATTACTTCACCGCTGAATGCGTGAGATCAGAAAGTGAAAGCAAAAAAAGTTCAGCTGATTCTGCATGAGATTTTAAACACTGTAAAGACGTAAACCACACCACAACAACAATAAATACAATACAAGGACCACTGTCAACTAATACAAGGTTGGTTTAAAGATAATATGTACTGTGTTTTTAAATTTGAAACAAAAAAAATGAAAAGATAATGGCGGTGTTGACATTCTAACCTGCTATTAGCATCTTATTATAGCAACTAGCAAGTTTAGCAAAGCTAGCATTATGAAACTTTCCAAAAGGCTGCCAGCATTTCCAGATCACGCATGTGATAACTCAAAGCAACTTTACTGCATGTTCAGTTTGTTCTTCCTGTTGTCTACTGAAAGTTGTGCTCTCTTACACCCTTAAGGAACTACACACATGCCTACATTTGCTGAATTAAAATTAAAAATAGTTAACTGAGTCCTTTTTTTTATGTGTAATAGCATCCACACCAAATAGTGTTGACAGAGTTACCTTGCAGTGCTAAATAGGATATTTATCGATTTGAAGATTTTTGAGTCTCTGACTCACCGGTCAAAAGTCAGTGCCCACCAGTTGATGTCTCTGTGTATCTTTAGTGTTTATGCATAATATCGCAGATGAATGTACTGCAACAGTTTACCTGTTTTAGGTAAGCTGGATCAAGAGATACGTTTTGCTTGTACCTTTTGCTTGTAATCTACAAATTGGGACGCTAGATGACACGAAATCTCACAAAGTGAAGCTTTCAACAACCTAAAGTGATGCTTCCAAACCTAAATTTCACAAAAAAGTGATCAAAAATGGCAATGACAAACCAATAATAAGGAGACAAAAATACAGGATTGTCTTTCATTTGTGCGTTTTTATCTAAATGAGCCTCTAATTAAAATCAGTCTAAATAGATAGTGGAAGGCACCAAAAACTCAACAACTGGACAACAGCATGGATCTCCTGCCCTTCAGGAGAAATTCTTCATTTAAGGTAATGGAATACCAAAAACAAATGCATTATTACCACAGCAGCATAACATATGACAGTTTCATTCTTAAACAGGGGCTTTTACTGTTTCTATAAACATCTCAAGGGTGGTAAGGTGCTAATGAGACACTTAGAACTGTTTCATCATAGTCAATAGGGTTCCGGTTAACCCAATAAATGAACACTACAAAAGGTTTCATCAGAAAGAAGAATCAGCATATGAACTGTAGCTGTGGATTGGTTGTAGAATAGGAACCATCTTCCGTTGGGGGTTTAATCCCGAGCACTCTGAAGTGCTGAAATATCCTTGGGCAGAGTACTAAACTCCAATTGCCTCAGATGTGTGAGAGTAAAATTCTTTGCACATATAAAGTGCAAACATGTATTATAAATGCTCTATGAGTGTGTGTAAATGGCAAACTCTTTGCAGTAGCTAGATAAAGTTAAAAAAAAATAAAAGGTGTTACATAAATGTGGACTATTCAGCTGGAGCTGCAGGTTTTTCTCTACCTTGAGGAAATCCTTCACAGCTGCTGCCTCAGATCAGCGCAAGATAAAAATCATACTTACATCAAATGCATTTCTGGGGTTTTGTTTGTAGTCTCCTTTAGCAGATTGTGTTTTGGCTTTTTACGTTCTTCTGTGGACTAACAGGGAGGGGTCTTCTGTTTACTGATGAGATCGAAAATCAGGTCATCTGTGAGCAGTAAAAAGCTCGCGCATCACATGATGAATGAATGAACTCCTTATTCCACACAACGTTCCAGTTGCCGAAGACTATAAATACCAGCTGCGGAAGATTGTATGTCCTGACTGCCACATGCAATTTTCCAGTGTCACGAAAGACAAGATTATATCACTCGTGATGCTCAAGACGTAGTATGTGTGTAAGGAGAGAGCTCAGGGCAGGAATGTGCATATTTTAAGTCGCTGAACCAGGTCTGCCGAGGAAAAGCCCAGAACGCCGAACCGCCTCAGCGGGCCGCACAAGGTTTATTAAGTGTAATCGCATCAGTCTTCTGTGATTTTAGAGTAAATGTAAGAAGATTTGACAGTATATCAGAGAAGAGGAGCATGATTGACAGGGCAGTCTGACAGGCTCGTGTAAAGCTAGCCTTACGGGCCCTGCTCCAGCAGAGCTGTTAGCTCACACACCGCCCCCTGTGGCTGCTGAATGGGTAAACTGACAAATTCCATGTCCTTCGGTTTCAGCACTGACAAACTGCTGACCCACATGCAATTAAACAACATCCACCGAGGGGCGAATGCAACACACCGGACGTACGGCAGCAAATGAGCGGTCTTCTGCAAGAGGACAGAGTGATGAAGTGTGTGCAGCAAAGAGAAACAGAGAGACAGGGGCAGAGAGTGAGACTTACAAAGACCGAGTGTGATTCAATCTGCTCACCAAGCCATGAAATGGTATTGGTGTCATTAGGGAGAGCAAAAATATATCTGTGCCAGCCTGCCCTCCACTCTCCTTGCCTGTGACACTAAAAGCACAAACCTTAAATAGAAAAAAAAAAACGGCAACCGGTTCAACCTTTCTTCACTTGGTGGGACTAAACAGTCTGCACTGCAGCTGAGGTTTTATTGGATGAATCTTATCAGCTCTTAGTCATTTCCAATTAGAAGCAATGCTGAAAACACTGGGAAAAAGTGCAAAAAACATGCCTTTTCCTGGAAGTCTGGCAGCAAAGTAATTATTAGGCGACTCAAGGACTGTTTTCAAAAATAACGCTTTTTCAGTCTTAAATGTGATTTAAAAAAAACAACATGACCTTAAGCTTTCAGCTATCACAAAACTGATCAACAAAAGTAATTTAATCACACTGATGAAGACAGTGAATGTCTTGTGACTTGACAACTCAGGAGTACAAAGCATCAAGAGTACATGATTAAAAAAGTCTCAGCACTGAGTTTGAGAATTGAATGTCAATGAAACAACTTCTAGTGCTTTCATCTGATAACAGACAGATTTGGTCTTTTTGTTTCAATCCTAAAGAGAAGAAATAAAACACCTGCATACCAGTTTGTTTAATTATTCTTTCTGAACACAAACATGGGGCCACCATTTGGACGGTTTTATTGGTAGGTCAGTTGTTGATTGGATCACAGCTATCTTAGGAGCTGCACTGAATGCAGGGTTCATGCGTATTGTTCAGGCAGAAACTTTTCCAGATTGCGAAGGATGCCTGTGAATATTTAAACAATGAAAGCAAACAGTGTGTAAGTGAACAAGTATACAAGAATAGACGGGAGGTTTGTTGTTTCTAGAGTTCATTTTCCATTAAAAATAAAGTAGCTATTTAGCCACTATATTTGAATCTAGACATACATTTTTTTCAAGTTTCATAAAATGTATATATTTTGAGTAGCTTTGTATCTGAGCTATTTCTACAGGTATGCCACTGGAGAATATGATTATTACTTTGTCCTCCCTCTGCTCTTTTCTCCTGTTACTCCCCATTTCTAAATAATGTGCAAGTACTGCAAGCTCTAAATTATGTGTCAATTAACTCTCTGTTCTTCCCATAGAAGGTGTGAAAGATCTAATTTTTTTTCTCTATTTAGCTATGTCTCTTCCTGGAACTCACAGAGCTCCTGTTATTACTAACACTGTGTGTACTCTGTTTTTGTTTCCCATAGAAAGTATTCCTAACTTCGAGAACTGTTATCTCAGTGTCTTTTTTCCCATAGAAGGTAATCCTGCATCAGTGCCTCAGGGCTTACCTGTGAGTCAAACCCAGAAGAAGACATTGATGGCGCAATAGATGCCATTCCTCTTATGAACTGTATCTCATTGCTTTTTTATCATAAAAATTATGTCTTAGTGCGAGAGCTGGGCGACAAATGATGTCAGTATGCATCGCAAAAATCCCCAAATTGGAATTAGTTTTTTCACATTCTGAATAAAGATAATGAATATTTTATCCATTTCTATCTTTGAAAGTTGCTGAAGTTTGCACTGAGGATATACAGAATCAAAAGTTATTTTCGTTTCAAACACAGACAACATCTATTTTACTATTTCAATTTTTTTTCCATTGAAGCCTGAATTTATGTTCCAAATCCTATTCTATTCATCTGACATAAACAAAAGAACGTGTCCATTTTTGTTCTATTCTCCTGTAGTGGTTGAAATTTTTCGTTCAAGGCTCTTTTATTTATCCAAAGCAGTTGTATAATGTTTGATGATATATTTTTCTTTCAGTTAAAAGGGAGTGATTCCTTTCTGCTGTCTCCACATGCTTGCTCATGGTAAAGGACTGCCACAAAGCCAAGAGCTCAATACAAGCTGAGTTTCCTTTCACCACCTGGCATAAAATGAGCAACCACATTCAGTGAGAAAACAAGATAATTTAGGCCAAATTAAATTAGATCTAAATGATTGTGGCTAATCTTGGAAAGATGTGATGTATCTGAACAGATCTCAGACTTAAATTTGTTCTTTTTAAGTAAATATGAACGGGATGTCTTGCTAACTGCATTGAGGTGATATTTGTTGTGAATTGGTGTGACATAAAAAAATGGAATTGGAAAAATAAATTTGATGTCTACAGAAAAAAGTAATAAAACAGATTAAGATATTCAAACGTGCATTTAAAAGATACAGCCGAAAACCTCCTGACCTTTTAAGCAGAGGTCCTGAAATCTTTTAACAGAAAAAAAAAAGGTTTATTCAAGGACGCCGCAACAAAGCGGATATTTAATAGTTCATGTACCTTGCTCTCTGTTACAAAAACAGCCTGCAAAACCCAGCGATGCAACAACACAAACAAAATCATGAAATCTACTGACAGGGTAGCTTTACACAAACAGCAAAATAACCTTTGAGAGACCTTCCTACGCAGGTACATGGGAGAATGCTGCACTCATTCATCTTGCTCTGTTGAGTTTTTGTTCACCGCTGCGCGAGAGTAAGAGCCTCAGCAGCAAAGACGACAAAACATCTGCTAGCTGCAAAAAAAAAGAAAAAAAGAAAGGAAACGGGCCTAATGGCGTACACAGAGGCTCCTGATTCATTCACTGAAGGAACAATTCATGTTGGTATTATCTAGCACAGCGAGCGGATAAAACAGTGCTGAAAGGATAATGTGTTCCACTGCAGGTTTTACAAAACACTGCTGCTGTGTAAATGTTTATTTGTAATCTTAAATGTGTTCCGTCAACTTGTCTTTATGCAAGCATGTGTAACGTGATGTTTGACATGGAAGGCACTGAAACCGCGAGAGGCTTTAACGTGTGTCACTGAGCTCCAACGCGCATTTACTGTTAAATATTTCTCCTCTGGCTGAACTTGGAAGCGTCAAGGTGTACGGATGGAGGAAAAAAAAAGAACAGAAGAAATGACAGTCATGCGACATATTACATGCAGGAGGAGGTGGGGGTGAGTCAAGCAGAGAGAGATAGGGGAGGATAGGCTGCAGAGCAGGAGGGAGATGGCGAGAGGTCATCTTTGGGTAATTTGTTTTGGTCCTCTCAGAGCGCAGACACACGGGGAGCAGGTAAACCAATTACAGTGTGACATGAATCACTAAGACCTACAGGCAGCCACACAGCTGGCCAGCCAGCCAGAACACATGAGCAGGCTGCCTCTTACCCTAAGTGCTGGTCAATCACGAGAAGCACTGTTTGTCCCTCCTGTGACCATGACCAGACATCTGGAAGAAGCTGAGCAGCTCTGACGGCTCTTTAATTGTTTTTCTCTGACTTCTGCGGGAAACGTTGTTTTCTCACACCAATGCTGAATCCACCGTTAGCTTCCCGGCAACTTTGATGGTTTCAGCTCCGAAAAAGTAAATCTAATCGTTCTGATTTCTCAGTTCCATCCAATCTGTATGTCTAGAATAACAATGACAACAATGACTCCTCTGAAGACACGAGGTTGGATGTCAGATCCTAATGGATGCTAACGCCATGCCAAACACTCCAGGCTAAGTATTTACACGACAAAGACTTTAGCAATTAGTTTAATTTCGTTAATCGGCTGATGGCTGCCATAATGATGTTGTGTCAGGCCTCAGTCATATCAACGCCACCGGCGATTCAACAGAATCGCAGGAAGGAACTTAAATAAACAAGCATTTAGTTCTCGCTCGCTGTGGAAACAACCATAATCCTCTGGCTGACATTGAACTGACAGCACTGCTGCTAAAGTCAAGCCAGGCCCGGGAAAAAATGGAGAATAGAGGAGAGGAATTGGACTGGATTAGATGCTGCCTTAACATTTTGGTGTGTTTGCAGGGTGCTTTGTAGATTGAGATGGGGTAAATATTTGATGAAGAGTGTTGGGCAGCATTTTGCCAAGAAGTACCTGAGAAAGACCTGAAGAGCGAAGAGGAGTCTGTTGCACCATCATCTAGGAAAGAAACTTTAATTTCTAACCCTAAATAGTCTAATTTCACTGAAAGCACCATTGAAGCTACATTTGTTCACCGTGAAAAATATTTCTTTGAAATTCCATTTCAACATCACAAAGAAAATCAAGTGCTACATTTTGTAATTTGGACTTCATATGAGTGAATGGATGACTTTTAAAAATGTTCTGACCTCGCTATATGCATATAGTGAGTTATGATTTTCAATAACTTTTACATGTAATCATGGGTTTTTGTATGCAATTTTCACCAAAAAAACAAAAATATGTTCATTTAAAACCTCGCTCTATTGAGCTAAAGCAGTTGCCAATCCGACATCAGTTCAGTAAGTGCTTCTTCTGGTTGAAGAACTGCAATGCTTTGCAGCCACAAACCCCTAAATGTGCATAGTTTGGCTACAGAGAGGTGAAGTTGGGTGGAGAATCTCTGAGATGTTAAATCTACCATAATCAGGCCCCTTGATATTAATAAGGACCCCTGGACTCTTCTCTCTGAGCCACTAACTGGTCATTTGTACCGCCTGCCTCCACAGAAAAAGGACCTCTGGAATTCCTCTCTTCTTCTCTCCATCATGCCCTTTCCTTTCTGTGTCACTCCCCCCTTACACTTCCTACATTTTCCCTCCATGTCTATTGTCTTTCCTTCATCTCTTCACACCAACTTACCCCTCCTCTTCTGACTCCTTGTTCCCTCCCTCCCTCAATCTCTCCTTCTCTCCCTCTTCCTCCCACCTCCGCCTCCTCCTTCCCTTTTTTTTCCTCTTCATTCCTCTGGCCCTAAAACCAACCCCTTGGCCGCCCGCTTGAGCTCGCTCAGATGGCTGTTACCATGACAACCCCGTTCTTTCAGCTCTCACAAAATAATGAAGACAATGTGTTTTCCATTTAGATGAGTTTTCTAGTGCAGCAGGGAGATATGGAGTGTCCATCTTGCCTCCTCTTTCTCTGCGGAGGAAATGTAATAAAAAAAAGGGGTTTCTAACCTCTGTCTCCCCCGACTCTCCTTCACTTTTGCTTCGTAGTCGTCTCTACAGACCGCCGCGCACACAGGTGAGGGCGCAGGAAGCCTGCTGGGAGCTAAAGTAAGCTCAGCCTTTTTTGTACAAAAATCCAGTGACAAGCGGCGAATGCGGCCAAAGTGTTACCTCTAATTGAACAAAAGGTTTATGTGCAGTTTCAAAAGAATGATAAAACTACAAACCGACTTGTTTTGAGATATATCACAGCATCCTGCTCTGAGCTGTCACATTGTAGCAGTGACAATGATAAACGGTGAACACTTCACATCTTTTTTTTTTTTTTTTGGATCGCCCTGATGATATTTTCACAGGATAATACTCCACCACTAGAAGAAATGCCATGACAACCTAAATTGATGGAGGGAGTTTTCCTATCAATGTCTCGCATGCTGGATTTATTAACTTGAGGAGCGAGCGAAGGGGGAACTGCGATACAGCCACTTGTTAGAGCTAAAAAGCAACATTTACGCTGCTCTTAGATGTAATTCATTTGAAACACGCAGGTATTTTCCACACTGGGGTTCAAGGTAAACAAGCTAATCATGCCGTCTTTCGTCTAGCGCTTCAGAGCAATCTATAATGACAGCTGTGTCATAAAAGGAACTTGGGATGTGACAATATAACACAGATTTTGTGTCCAATTACTCAAAGTTAAATTAAAAAAGAAATTATTTGCCAATAAGCAGCTTTTAGATAACTATATTACCTTAAGAGAAGAGGTAGAAAATCTGCCAGATCAGTAACTGGTTTTCGGGAGCTCACCATCTGCCACATCGTGCACAGATATACAGCTTTCTCCCTGAGAAACATATGAGAGAAACAGAGGTGGGAGCAGTATAATATTTGTATGTCTGTCTGTTTACAGTGGAAATAGTGAGTCTGGGACGTTTTTTTTTTTTTTCTTTGGGTCTCTTTTCCAGTGTTTATGGAGAGCGGTGAGGAACAACACTTCCTGAGAGGAAAGCCAGCTTTCCGAGTCCAAACCCCATTCCAAGCTGTTCAGACGGGGAACGCGCTGTCTCCAATTTGTGCTTTCCACCCAGTTGCAGCGTAAACACGTGGACGGAGAAACTGGCGCGCTGAGGCACTTTCAGATAATCTGGGCGCACAAAACAAAGGCATACAAGGAGACTAATCACGGATAAATGAGCCAAAACTTCTCACGCAGTGTTTACCAGCTTTGGTAATAATTTGTCTTTGACAACGGTGCTGCAAGAACATAAAAACACAAAGGTGAAGCTTCACTGAAATCCCACTCCCCTGACCTCCACCCATCTATTCCGCAAGCCTTACCTTCACTGCGCTGTCAACGCAGGTGACATCAAACATACAAATTAAAAGAAAAGACTTCCCTGTTCCTTGTTTTTCTCTCTCCAAGCCAGCCATCCCCTTCTGACTTAATTAAACTTAGATCAGACAAATAACAAAGTCAATTTTATTTAAACAACACCTCCAAGACATGTCAAATCAAGCTATTGGCTGATTATGTTTAAACTCAACAGAATAATTCAAAAATATGTGTAGAACAGTTCTAAGTTACAGTAGTAATTATTAGCTAAATTAATCCCAAAGTAAGTCAGGCTTCGGCCAGTTGCAGCCACTCCAGGTAACTGGCATGCGGTGGATTTCATAATCCTTCTGAGTGTAGACTAAGTGTCTATAGATTGTAGCATGAGTTGAAGATGTTATTATTGCATACATTTCATATTTTTTGACATGTCTAAATGTTTTGTGTACTTAAAGCTTTGCATCTTCCTTCGCCACTGAAGCAGATAAAAAATACTACACCAGGGTCTTTATTAATGTTGTGTAGACAACTATTGGACTTTATAACCACAAATTTGGAATAACCCAAAAGATTTACATTTCTATCAGGAATCAAAATAACTGGTTTCAAGAACAAGATTTAAAAACATATAAAGCTGATCATATAGAAACAGGAATAAATCATGAATGCTTCTGACCAAAAGTTTGAACACAGCTTCAAATTTATATATATATATATATATATACATATGTTCATGACACCCCTATAACAACAGAAGCAACAAATTCATCATTGTATCACAGTTTTGTGGTGCTTTTGTTGCAGTTTTATTTTACACAATTTTGAGTGTTGGAATTTGTTGTTCAGTCTCAGACGATACAAAGGGTAATTTTGCTCAGTTACGCAAAGTTTATCACTGAAATCAAATTGGTGGAAAACTCCCACGGGAAATGTACCAATAAAATGTTTATTAATCCCACATACTCAAACAAAAAAGAAATGAAAATCCCTTATTATCCAGAAACCAAAGATCCAATGTCCACAATGTTTGCTTAGGGTTAGGGTTTGTCTTCCCAGAGAAGATTCTGGGAAGTGAAAAATCCTGGTGAAACATTTTCAGATCGCCTATTTTGTTTTCCTCACACTGTTTACTTGCCTGCAATGGTGTGCAACTTTTTATGCTGGATCTCTAAAGGGTACACTGCCATCGATTCTCATGAAAACGCATGATCAAACACAAGGTGGGAGGTTGCACATAATGCAGTTCTATATGCATCCAGTAATTGCAGCAGTGTAATGAACAAGCTGCTTTTATTGGGAGGCCCCAAAATGCTCAAGTCACGCAGTTTCTTCTGTCAATATGGCATGAGGTCGGGGAACGCCCTCTGATCTTCTAAAGACACAGTGGTAAAATGTTTACATGTGTACTCAGTCTCTGCCTTTCCACTGTAACATCACCCTCTTCACTGCCACCTGCACTGAAGTTGTCCACATTCTGCCCAAACAAACACAAAAACACGGTACTCCATCTCATCCTGTGAAAAGTCTATTTAGTCATGATCCAGGGTGAAGACAAACAGGGAGATGGAGTGAGAAAAGGATGGAGAGGTGAAGAGTGGGTTCATCATTACATGGGATTGCTGAGCTGGTCAGAGATTAACAAGGAACATGCACTTTTCATTAGCATATTATAGTTAATTTTTTTGCCATTTTTTAGCCATCACAGCAGAACTTGCATTAGAAGCAGGAATTAATCTTTAAATATTCATCTTATCAATTACAGAAAGTAAAAGCAACAGAGGGTAATATTTACTTTTATTTATTTTATTCAATTTGCTTAATTTCACACTAAATTGCTTGCAACTCATTGACTATTCTTCTAATCATAAAAGCCATCATACATTTTGACTCAATTTGCTACTCTTTTCCACTAGTTTGTTACAAGATTAAAGACGTTTGGGTAGAAAGCAATTGTTTTGTTGAGTTTTATTAATGTTCCCTCCCTCCTCACAAATCATAAGACAACAAATTGCTAAACAAATTACTTCACAATCTTGTGAACAGACTTATATTCTCTTTAAAATGATTGCATTATCTTAAATTAAAATCCCTCAAACTAAAGAATTATATTTATTTAACAGAAATTAAAAAAAATAAAATAGATAATAGGAACAACATAATTTTGAAAGTTATATGTTTGTTTTACTCTTAATGGATGGAATTTTTATCTGACTCTTACTACAAAAACAATTCAGCATTTATGTATTGGAAGTTGATATGTTACATTTTGTCTTGATGTGCCCACAGCATAAATCCTAACATGGTTTATTCTTTAAAGTCACCCAGTTAAGAGTCACAGAAATCCAAGGTCAATTTGTCAACTCTGGTTAGTAGCTCTCCATTTGTGTTGTGTTCGCACACTATTCATTATTTTCCCCTGCATCACTAGGTTACAATTAACAGCTATTAAAATAAGTGGCTCTTGGAAAGACACAATTAGGAGAACAAATCAGGAGAATTTGCGCTGTAAAAGTTTCATTTCCATTTTCCACAAAGAATGTCCTTGAAATGAATTATTCTATACAAGATCTCATATTACATACACTTATTTGGAGATACGGTAACTATTGTATTTAAGTCATCCATAGTGAAAGAAAGATTTCAGCAATTATAGCTTAGCAATGTAAAAAAATGTATTTAAATAAATCTAACAGAAATACTTTAAATCAATAAAGAATTAATGTTTAATTTTAAATTATTCAATTTTGTTGTTATTATTATAAGAAAATTAAATTTTTCTGGTGGTGGCCAAATCACACTAGCAACTACTGAGCTGTCCTAATTACATATGAGGGATCTATCAGCCAGACATATCTACATGTATACATACAGTTAGCAGAAGAATGTACTACTGTACACTGTTTGTGGCTTACTAAAACTTAGGAAAATTGTTGCTATTCCTTCATTTTTGAATGGACGCATTACCAAAACTCTTTAGCACATTTTAAAAATGTATCAGTTACACTCCAATAAAAAAATTATATACATTTTTGATTCAGTCACAATCAAAATCGGAACCAGTCAGAAAAAGCCTGAATAAAATACAGTAGGTGCTCAGTCAATAAGATCAGCTCTGTTATTCATACTCAGCAGCAAGACCCTTAGCAAATAAAGCACTGACCAGCAGCAACCAGGTCCTCTGATCTGTCAAAACATCCCATAATGTTCAGACTGAGTAATGTTTTACATGGCAGAAGTCTCAAGTGAGCATCAGAGGAAACCAACCACAAAAGTTAGGAGACTAAATGTGCTGACAGCAAGAAAACAGAGAAGTGCATCTGAATTAAGATATCTATAAGTCTTTTGCCCTGAAGGGCCCAGCCTGGCCTGGTTTTAAACCTGGACTGGATGTTTTTGCATAAGCCCTCAGGGCCCAGTTCCAGCCCACTCCCTGCAACCCTGAAGGCTCCAGGAAGTTCGTTTTTGATACGGCGATTCCCGCCCACTTTCCAGGGGACACTCTGCTCAATGCAAACACAACCAGGGCCAGAGAACAACATCATCAGGCCAAATGCGGCTGGACACGTACAACCCAAAGATGATTTCATCTCTCTTATTTTTTCCTTTTAAAAGGGAATACTACCTGAACTACCACGTCATAACAACATTAAAAACACTGCAAGGTAAACTCAAAAGAAAGCAATCTGACCCAAAGAGAAACAAAAAGGTTAGGAATTCAAAAGAGGTAGTCAGAGGGATAAAGAAAAGGAAGACAGAAGGGAAAGATGGCAGCTGGAAGGAGTTTGATTAATGACATGTTCCCTCTCCAAACCCTATGGTACTTCCTTCAGAGACCCCACAGACCTCCCTCAGCTTCCCGCTCTGAAGCCCTCCACAAAATCTCCAGTATGGGTCCATCCATCAATGATAGAGCCAGCCACATTAGCCTTCCTGACTCCCTTGTGCTGAAGCCCTAATTCTGCCACAAATGAAGACGCCCCCCACACCCCCAATACTGACCCCCTCCCCCATCTCACCGTCTGTCTTCCCACCTCTGAGAGCAATGATCACTTCAAATAGTCTAAGAATAGCCTTAAATAGATCTACATTTAACAGTTCAGAGCGGCATCTTTTTGAACTTGTTATATAATAAGGAGAATAAATGGCTTCCTGTGACCATATAAGGTGGGTGCACGACCTATGTGCTCTGTACATACAGTCCATTCAGGTTTCTGTTTAGACTGTACCGTGTCAGGGTGGTTAAACAGAGCATGCTGTCATCAGGTTGTGGCTGCTCTCTTTGATGCGAGTACAAAAGCTCCAGAGCGGATGTGAGCTTTCCCCGCGCCTCCGCCACCGCACATCCCCGCCCCGCCCCCCATTCGGCCAGACAGCCAATCCTCTCCTCCGACTGAGCAACAACTCCACACAAAAACACACGGACAGAGCTCAGCATAAGCATCTGGATCACACAAATGAATTCTATTTTCTGACAGCAGACAGACGGACCCGCTGGATGGCCGGCGCTAATCTGCCACCATTCCTCCTCCCTCCTCCCATCGCCACCTATAATCCCTGCAGGGGACACAGAGAGCGAGAAAGACAGAGTTTGGGACAGTTTGAGGGGGGAATAAAGCAGAGAGACAGAAGCAGGAACATGTGCATGCTGGTGAAAATAGGCTTGATCTTATCCCCGTGGAATGAACGCTTTCCCCCGATTGGCTAAACACTTGCAGGCAACTTTGCTAATACTACTCAACACAATGGAAGACAAATGATGTTTCAATCACAGTTTTGGCTGCCCTGTTTGATTTGCTCACAGAACACAGTTTATATACCAGGAAAAAATAATAAACTTTATCGTCCAGTGCGCGGTGCAGCTGTGTGCCTCTCACTTAAGGCTAGTTAGCCAACCGAAGACGCGATGCCAAACAGATGAGAGCCATCTTTCTTCCAGTAAAACAAAACTGACTGGTAATTTAGCCGCGATATCCTGTGGCTTTTTATGTGACCTCTACCACTGGGGTGAGCAAGTAAGGAGACATAAAAAAAGTGTGTTTTTGCACCACAGTATGTGCTTTGTATTCATTGCAGATAACAGGAGGCCGTTGGAGTGGGGGCAGCGGACATTGATTTTGTGTGCTGGCCAGGCTTTTCTCCGGTCCAGAGTCTGGTTGATACATACACCGAGGGCAGGGAGAGCTGGAGTAGTAATGCACCGCTCCGGACAATGCATACTAGCACTGACAAACATCAACAGTCAGCGACAAGTGGACATAAGGGCCACCAGGTAATCACGCCGACCTTATTACCTGCCAACACGTTCCCAAACAGATGCAGAACATGTACAAACAGAGGCAAATACCACCACTTTGCAAACATAAAGAGCTTGGTGGAAGATAGATGATCAAAGGGGATTGAATGAGGATAATTTTTTTAACTGCAATGAGGTGGGGGGCATGTTGCAGCATTAAATCCTTTATCAAGTAGCCAGCAAATCAAATGCTGATTTCCATGAGGCACCATGCCGGAGGGCAGCACGGACCTCCCTCATTAACCAAGGCACCGCAGACCACATACACACAACAGCGAGGGCACAGCAACAGCAGCCGCTAAATGAATTTCCTGTTGAATAGTAAAAGCTGAAAATATGAACTGGAAGGGGAAAAAAGGGGGAAAAAAACATTTGGAAAGCTATTCTCTGTGTGGCTGGATTTGATTTGAAGCCAAAGCAGGGCAGCTTTGATCAGAAATGAGCAGCCTCACCAGGACAAAGTGGCCATCAGAGGGGCACAGTGACAAAATTGGCACTTCAATTCATGTTAATGTTTAATGACATGAAAAAAATACGCTGTTTGTTTTTGGGGGTTTTTTTTATTCCTGCCCATGTTGTGCCATTTGAATATCAGCACATCAAAATATGACAGAAATCAAGTCTTTACTGATCTAAAGAGTAAAGAGTTCAAACTCCTACCTGCTCAAACTTTTCTTCAGGTCCTTCTTATGTGATGAAAGAAAAGAGAAAAACAAAGCTGTCAACCTGTCAGCGCAAAACAATATCTTGACAGAAACAGGAAAAGAAAGTTTTGACAAGAATCTAAGTCCAAAAATAATAAGCAAAGTAGCCCATTTGGATAGACGCAGCTGAAAACAAATTGAGTACGTATGGAAACCTATTAAAATCAAAAGCTTGGTTGCGTGAATGATAACACATCAACACTACTATCTGAATTTTTTTTACATACATGTAAATGTATATTTTGTTTGCATATACTCAGTTCAGCCAATAGTCCTATTTACATGTTAGAGAGCACAGTTCTGAGTCATGTCCTCCAAACCAAAATGTTGGTGTCCATCTAGGCCTCCATTTTATCCATATTCTTCAAAGAACATTACTGTGAAATGTCCTTGAATCTCAAACTACATCATCCTATTATCCTGTTACCTATCTCTCCCAGAGTTTCAAGATCTTATAACGTAAACAAGTCATCTCAAATGTAAAATTAGGCCCAAAACAAGGAAGATGTTTGTGAAAATACAAAAACCGTGTCATTAGCAAGCACAGAAAGTGCTAAGGATCCCTTCACTGGCATTTAAACTTCACTCAAACATAAAAATAGAGACGACAGTGAAGTTTAGAATGTATTGTTCAAGATATTAATTCTCTTCCCTTTTTGTGTGCTAGCGAGCATTAGCACTGCAGCCTAGCTAGCCCTAGAACCTATTAGCTATTATATCAAAACTAAGAATTACTCATAATTATTTAGCATGTGGTGGTATTTTTGGTAACCATTAGCCAGGTAATTAATAGTTGCCGGGACTACTAGGTGTCAGTGAGGGTGCTGCATTAATGTTGGGTGTTACTAGCAATCATAATTACAGTTCCTTAAGTACTGACTCATATGCTGCCATTAAGCCAAATCTGTGTGCTCATACTTGCATGCCAGAGCATAGTGATAGATTGCCACAGTCAGCTCAGTAACTGCTTTGTGAACTTAAGTTTTTAAAGCCCTGTGTTGCAGTTTTACTCTCACAGCTAGTTTTTCTTAAAAAGAAGCAATCCTATTTAAACCAAAAAGGTCTAGAAAGAAAATAACTGTTCGACCTGAAAATTGGTTTTCATTGGTTGTCAGCTGTATTTTGCTGTTTTTTTGTTGTTCTTTTTCTCATGCTGCTCAGTTTTTCCATCAGTTTTGTTGATATTAGTCTACAGTCACCCATAGATCAGGGTAATAATATACCACAGTTGGCAATTCTCACTTTTCTAGAGTGAAATTCAATCTTTTCTTTAATTTCTCACTTTTTCAAACCAATTAAGCAAAGTGCCTGCACTCAAAGCACAATACCTTGTTCTACACTACTGTTTGTGACTGCATATAGAAAATATACTGGAATTTTGCTTTTTTGGTGCAACTGCAGAAATAAGGTCACACAACAGGAACCGGTTGGTGATAGAACCAGATGAGAGACAACTCATCCCAGCTATGTGATTCTTCCTAACTCTTCTAAGTAGCAAGATGATTCAAATCATTACTCTGTTGGTAGTCTAGAATCTGCAGCACTTTTCTTATTCTGTGTTTTAGTCCTTAGAATCCAGATTGGTCAAAAGCTAAATCTTCAAACAAAAGTGAACATTAGAATAAGCATAGAAAAGGCCGATCAATGAATCTCTGTTCTTTATCTGTTCGTATGCCAATTTTGTGACTATCATGGGCACAGTGATTATAAAAACAGATATAATAGATGGTTCTGTGTTATTTATTCCATGAGTTAAAACAATTGACTGATGGAATAAATAACACAGTTAAAACAATTGTATTTCTATAACCGCACACATAAAATGTCATTATTCACCGTCAATTACACAGCATACAAACAATACATTTTAATGAGCACATCGGACGAAAAATGTCAAAAATTAAGTAAAACAACACAGAGCTCACTGAGGCATCTCTTCAAACCAGCTTGCTCTTGTGAAATTAAACTGTTGTGACATTTTAAGCTATTAGCCGAGAGCAAGTCTGAGACAGGGGACAACGAACATGCACACACAGGAGTCCAGAAACATACGCATGTAAAAGATACACGCAAAGGAAATTAGGAAAGCAGGCTCAGGAGCTTTGTCGGTTCCTATGTTGAACAGGTAAGAAAGAGAAAAGGTGGGGAATAAAGGGTGGGAAAACAGAAATTTTCAAAGTTTATCATTTTAGGACTTCTGTGGACTAGGAATTTTACAAAACTAGCCAAGAAAAAGTTGCACACATATCATGCACATTTCCCCACACCCAGATTAGTATATTAGTACGTTCATTAAAATGTCTCACAGGAAAAGAAATAATTCAGATGAACCAATGTGTCTGTGCTTCTAAAGCAGTCCATTCTTCTGTGCCTGAGCAGAATAAACTTTAACCTCTGAGGCCAAAGGAGCAAGACGGGAGAGTCACGCTGAAATCTGATCTTCTGGGTTTCCTCTTAGACACAAAAACAGACACCTGAGCCCCGCTAGGGAATGTGGACTCAGCTCCATACATAAAACCCACAATCAACAACACCCGGCCATCTAACAATGCAAAACATCATATAATACTAAAAATAATAGTTCAATAATAGTCTGCACTCAGAAAGGTCTCGTGAATCACTGTCCTTGTGTACAGGAGATCTCACTTGAAGAAGGTGTGAAGGTATCTATTGTATGTGTGTTTCAGAGAAGAAAGCATGTTTCTGAGAAGAATTGGGAAAAAAAGAAGCAGAAAGCATGTTTTCCAAGAAGTAAAATCTGGTAATTAACAAGCAAAGCTGAAACCAAATGAAACTGGACCAATTGGTTGTGCTTTTAGTTCATCTCCGAAAGATTCTGTTACTTTCCATTTCAACTTTTTTTCATAGAATACAATAGCTAATGGAATCAATAATTATCTTGATTCACTGGAGATCCTTCAGCTTTCATAAATTATCTTTGACATCGACTGATTGAAAGTTTTATATCTTCTTCTTTCAGCTGCTCTCTTGAGGGGTTGCCATGGTGTCTCACCTCTATCCTCTTCAACTGTTACACCAACTATCTCCAAGCGCTCCAGTTGTGCCCATTAGTCTGCTTTGGCGTCTTCCTCTTTTCCTCCAGTCAGGCAGCTCCAACATTCTCCGTACTACACAGCCATCGTCTCTCCTCAGAACATTTCTGAACCATCTCAGCATTGCCTCTCTAACTTCACTCCAAACCACCAAACTTAAGCCGTTCCTCTGATCTAATTTCTAATCATTTGCATTCTGATGTCTTCAATTCTTACCAAAAACATCTGCTGTTTAAAATAACAGCAGATATAACCCTGCTATTACAGACTTTATTGTTATTACTGTCATCAATTCCCATTTAATACAAAAAAGGAGCAATGTTATGCAAACATATTTCTGTTCCATAGGTTTTTCTGGGATCTATTGACAGGAGGAGTGTGTACGGATTATAATTACATGTTAATATTACTCTGTACTTAGTAAGGTGTTAAAACTTGCGGCTGTACTTTATTTGTATAAAGAGAGTTGAGCTACATTATAAACGGCCTGTCCTTGTGTGCGCTTGTATGCAAGCATGTCTTTTTAATTTTAGCAGTTAATTAAGAGCAGCCACTTCAGCAGGAGCTGAATGGGGGAGCAGCAGCTCCAGGCTCATTGTAGATCCACTAATCCTTCACTTATCTGCACAACGTCAATACTCCTGCTTGGCCCCCCACCATACTGTGCTTGATTCTCTCCTTATTCTCCCTGTGTCCTTCCTTCTACCTAACCCTTGCATCTCTCCTTTCAGCCTTGTTCCCCTTCCTAGTCTGCTTGAAATCCATCCTTTTATTTACCCTTTCCTCTGGACAAAACAGGCAGGTTGTGGGGAGTAATAAGACAGAGCAGCAGGGGTGGTTTAGCTCTACTAAGGTTATTAGGGCTCACGCTCAAACACACAGTTGCTCACATGGTGACTGAGGTGAAGCCCCATGAGGTCGGGGGCCATTTCTGCTGATAGGGGTGTGTGTGTGTTGAAAAAGCATTTTATGTGTTCATGCTCTGAGGGGGGGAAATGATGAGACCACACACCTTTTACTGAGTCTCACAACTGAAGCTGCTCTGTGCTGCCAGAGAGTTCAATAGAATGATGATCAGACTGACCAAAATCTCTTTTCTTGAAAGCTGGTTAAGCATGCAATTGCAAGCCAACATTTGCCTGTATCAGTAACTTTTATCAGAGTGTTAAGCTACAGCAAGGATTGAACATTGTCAGAGCTTATCTGGCAATACATTTCTGCCGTTTTAAAGGTTTTTGTAAGATTCGGGTTGCAACTTATAGCCCCTTTTCTTGTCTTTGTGAGTTTTCCAAAAGGGCTGAGGCTGCAAAGTGGGGTTGAAGTCAACCCACTACTGTTGTGGCTCCGAGTCAAAACGGTGAACTTCTTTGAGGGTTAGCCATCTTGACAGCAGTGTTACATTGCATCATTGACAGACAATTCTGGTGCAATGAACACAAATAACTTCTTGCCATTAACACACACTGGATGTGTGTCTGAGAAACAACAAATCCCTCACTCTAGCTAGCTTCTTTGAACGCTCGTATGTGCAGATACTGGATAAAGTCACCTCAATTGATAATTCTGCTTATGGTGGATTTCAAATGGAACTGTTTTGTAAAAGAGGCAAAAAAGTAGAGATGCTGCAATATTTCCTGCGTGTTCCTGCACCTTCCTGTTCAGCTGGCTGAAGAATTAACTTTTTATTCATTCACAAGAAAAACAAATTTGTCTGTTTAGGAATATTTCTAGTTGCAAAACACACACATTCATGCTATACACTGTCTTACTGAAGGAGACTAAACCAATTTTGTATTGTAATGTATTTACATATTTGTATCTATATAATTTATCGACTTTGATTCTTTTTTTTTCTTTTAAATTTGCACTAAAACTGAGCAACTATAAGAACATAATTATTGATTTTAATTTTATCTATATTTTGACAAGCCGTAATATGCTCCCTGGAGGTTATCATGTAGTTATAAACCCTTACCGTGAAATGCCTAAACTGCAACTTGGAAGACGACGTAATCTGAGCGAGACCTGCTTTATTACAGTCTGTTACTGCCAGACTCTGCAGTTGGCTAACTATAAATACATTGTGCATAAAGCTGTTGGATTTGTCAAACATAACAATGTGCACAGTCCACACAGAAACTGTTAGTGGAGTCACGTGACTTATACATTGCCTTCTAGTTATGTAGTTGTAACTAGTTCTATATTCACAATAGTAAAGATAAAACATGCTCTGGCTGGAAACTGGAAGTTGGTACTGCAGTGCAGTGAGTGTTTTTGAATTTTTAAAACCAAGCGTTGCCATTTCCACTCATGCCACAGAGTGAATATGTGAGTGTGGGCATGGTGGGGGTGTAGTGGGAGACTATCAGACATAAACACAAACCCCACAGACAGTGACAGAAGATGGGAGGGGCTACCAAGCGAGGAGTGCTGTGGCCCGTTTCTTGTGTTTTCCAATAGCGCAGCTCTGACAACATGAGGCTGGGTCCTTCCTCACTGCTCAGCTGAGCAATCAGGTCACCTCGTCTTGACAGACACAAAAACACAGACATAAACACACGGCGACAGTAACACACATGCACAGACACACTGTGCATGCAGCCCGCAGCTGTTGCCAATGATGTCAGTCCTGATTTGGCCAAACTAGCCTTTTGTTTCGCAGCATGAACGCAGAGCAGAAAAGGAAGCTTCATTTGGCAGTGAAGCGGGAGTATTTTCTATCCCTAAGACTGTTTGGATTAGGACTGAGCTACTGGTTGCTGACTGGAAAGCCTCAACACAAAACAGACCTTTCTTTCAGGATTTAAAATGGAAACCTTGAAGTTGACGGTACCTTTAAAAACTGGGTTATTGGTCAGTTTTAGCAACATAAGTGCAACACAAACACTTGGAATTAAGACGCATGTTAACGAGCCCATCAAAGTCAACACAGGACAGCTGTTGGAATGAGTGTGAAATTAGTCAGGATGCACTGAGATTCAATCATGAATATTAAAGGCAGATGTAACTGTTGACATTCATCAATGGTTTCATTGCTCCGATTGGAAAGTACAACAATTATTTAACCAAAGGAAATGATGTGCAACGGACGTGTTTGATGATCAATAGAGGAGAATATCATTACTGAGTTATGAGAGACCAGCTTCGGTTAATCTGGTTTATTTTATTGTTCACTTTTAAATGAACTTTTCTTACATTACATTATGTTCCCTAACAGGTAAAAGGAATGCCACTAATTTCCTCCTATCATGCTCGCAGGTGGGTTAACATTAACCGGCAGGTAACTATTTTGTCCTCAAAGTCGACGTGTTAGAAGCAGGAAATATGGACAAAAGTAAATATAGGTGCAAATTTGTGCACGCCAAGTTGTGATGGATCAGATGCTCACTGATGCGCAAGAGAAGAAGGCTTGCTGTGTGGTCTGCTCAGATGATTTACTGGACTCTAAATTGCTTAAGTTAATGGGGATTCTAATAGAAAGGTGGTAGAACAGAGCAAATCAAGGTCTGTTGCATATGCAGCAGCATCAAGTGGCCATGTTGACCCCTTTCCACCATTATAGTGGAAAAAAGTGGGCTGGTCTGGCTTAAGGAGGAAAAAAAAGATCCAAATTCCTCAACAATGAAATCCAGCAAGCATCTATGGGACAAATAAGTATAATCCACAGAGGCTCCGTTTCACAGCTTACGCCACAGATACCACAGCCCAACTTCAGGGGTGTGGTGTCCATGCCTCAAAGGTTCAGTGCAGCTTTGGGAGCAAGATTCAGACCAACGCACTATTAAGGTGGTAATAATGTAATGCCTGATTGGAGTAGAAGTATTTAAGATTAAAATGATCCAGTGCATAAAAAAGTAAGTTTCCATAACATATTAATAATCCTATTTGGTGCAAAATTAAAGGGCAATTTCATCCGTCTACTGCATCTACTTAATTCAGTGGTCTATGTTGCCAGAGTCAACCCAGGACAAATCACTAGTTCATCACATGGCACATTTCCCAATGAAACCAAGGGATTACCTAGAAATCAGTTTCTTCTTATGGATGAATCTGTGTGTATGAAGCAATGTCGTACGAGGTAAAAATCAAGGGAACAAACATACAGCCCACTTGTACTTTAGCGACTGAGCACAAAACTGTCAACAGATAAATATGAAAGGCAACAAGCTCTTAATAATTGTCAGCCTCCTCTGCAGGTTATGAACGTACAAAACCCCTAAAAACATAAAGTTTGACACAGTGGCTGTGGTGAAACACCCCCCCACCCCCTTATCTAACATGCGCACACAGACACATGCACACAACACTCTCCGCCTCCAATCCTCTGATGTCTGTTGGCAGATCTGTCTCAGGAGCCTAATTGGTACTTTCTTATTTTTTTCCCTCTTTCTCACCCTCTAACTCTGTCACTCTCTCATTCGGCTGTGTGCGTGCATGAGAACTCAGATGCGCTTGTGTCTGTTGCAGCAGATAAAAAGCATAGGAGTCCTGTGTGTCTTCATGGCAGGAGGATAAGAGCGTGGGTGCCACTAAATGAAACAGAGGCTGAAGCAACTGCACACTCTGCGGCTATGTGATAGGGCGAGCCAACTCGGTTAACCAAATCTTGGAATGAGCCACTGAAACCAGGCGTGCGCCACTCAAGCACACACACGCATGCATAGCTACAGACGAACACAGAGACACACACTGACAAAAAGTTGTCCCAATGCCCAGGCAGGAATCCTGCTGCCAATAATGAGGAGGTTTGGAGATGTGCATTTGTTTGAGCAGATCCAAAAGACACACTTTAATAGCTAACTGGATGGCTTGCACACACTGCCTATCGCACACCAGTTTTAGTCCACAGATTGTTGATTTTCTGTGTAGCTTCTTTTATAAGGAAGCACACACGGTTACATATCACACCTGCTGACACGAGATACAAACATAACACAAGGCATTCTGCTACTACTGCTATTATTCTGTCAGTGACATTTTTTGAAAGCAATCCTTGTTCTCTTGACATTTCACGCGGCAGCGGCTGCTTACAGTAAACTCTTGATCTGAGATGCGTTTCTTGGAAGCACGGCAGCCGGGGCTTGCTTGTTGGAGCGATGATTTGATTAGGGTTTTGCGCTGATTACAGTCTTGTTGGTTACAATATACAGTTCTGTCGGGGAGAGCAAGAGGGCAGGAGCAGGAGAGATTGAGAGTGGGAACGTCAGTTTGTCAAGCTGTCAGGAGCGATACTGTATCGTGCTTCTGAGGTGTTTGTGTGTAGGCGAGACGCTCAAAATGAATCAGTTTAGATCAAAGAGTACCAGAGAGGGTATTAATACAAATCTTTTAGCAGCTATAAGCACTCAGCAGGGCCATACATCTGAGTGCGTGTGTGTATGAGTTCCTCTAAATTAAATGGCGGCAACAAGGAAAAGGAAAAGCATACCTGAACTGGGCTTTTCAAAAACCAAGTGCCTTTTCCCTCACAGTTGCACTGGAGAACTGCAGAGTTGCAGCAGCTCAGCTCTGGTGCCCAACGTTAGCTAAGAACAAATAATATGAAAAGCCTCAAAGACCTTTTCCCTTTGTAAGCTTTATAAAATGTTAACCAAATCAATCTAGCTTCCTTTTTTTACTCCAAGAACCTGCCGTGCAGTTACTGATTCCCTGTAAATCGACAGAAACTCCTGAGATTATTTCAAAGAAATGCAGCAAAGCATTTGATCTCTGAAAGCCTGGGACAAGGTGTAATTATTCCCTTCCATGTGTTGTGCTTTCCATTAATTGGACGTATGCCACTGAACCTTGCTATGATCGTTTAATTGACAGCAGCAGAGACACAGATGCCCGTCTGAACGCAGGCCGTATAGCCAACATCGAGTGTGCCTGGCAGAACATGTAATTATGACGCTATGTGAGACCTAATCGCAGGTCAGGTCTGTGTTGCCCCCTGTGAAACGGCATCTGAACACTAGAGAAGCTGTGATCTGACATGTGTTGACAGCTTTTGTGAAGCTTTAAACTACGGACACAGATTTTAGACGATTCTCCGTAAGGGTTATACCAAGATGCTAATTATGGAAAGTAACAACATACTTGGGCCTTTTTCGTGCCCACGGTGATAGTGACTGTGATAATAAAGAGATGCAGGACATTGTGATGAACAAAAAGAAAAAATAAGAACCACAACGATATGGGTTAATCTTAATCAATATTTACAAAATTATGATACAGGAATGCAATTACACATTTTCCTGGGCGTTGTACAGCCTTAATTAAAATATTGTGTACTAACCTCCCTTCTGTAGATCATTTATATTAAAATTAAAACCAGCAGAGTTGCACATCTGACATTTTAAACGGTCTTTAGCACCTTCTATTTAAGATTAGAGTGACATGGCGTATCAAAACAGCAGCTTCCATCTGTATTACCTACAGATGGAATACAGAGACACAGATGAATACAGAGAAACCTTTCCTCTAGGATTCTCAAAAAGCTCCCAACATTTCCAAATGTCTAACCCTGAGCCCACCTGCAGTCAAAACTACAACACTGAGGAGTGTTGCTGCTGCTAGTGTTTAGCTATGCTGCATTTACTGATCTTTACTGATCAGGAATGTTGAGTTTCTGACTGGCCACTCTCCAGTTAGGGCAGATCAGGCTGAAAAATGTCAGATTACAGCAATCAGTCAATTCCTCGGTTCATGACTTAAGAAGATTAATCGTTTTTTGTTTTTTTTGTTTTGTCCAGATTTTTAGATGTCTTTAGTCAAAACAAAAGAGCAAGTTTTACTAGCAAGCTGAAAGAGTTTTACCTTCAGAAACATGCAAAGAAAAAGGAACACAAAGTAAATCAGAAAATTGTCTGAGAGGATTTTATAGATTGCAGATTGGGGGGAGGGGAGAGGTGGGGAGGCAGCGAGACAGATCAGAATTAATCCTCTTTACTCTTTGTTTGGTAATCTGATTTAGTCAGATTTTTCTGCTTCTATCTCTGGTTGTGGTTACTGATGCTGTCCCTGGACTGACCACAACGATTTTCACCTTCAGTGCCCCTTCCACTCCCACCCATGTCCCCTCCTCGTCCCCTTCTATGTTGATGTTTTAGAGGGACATATAAACAAAATGGGGGTAAACATAAATCCCTCACTGTG